>NC_064927.1:393431056-393734086 GCF_023897955.1 Schistocerca gregaria | reverse complement strand
ATGTGAAGCCCAATATAACTGTGAAGCTATGCCAACAGAATATACTACAAATGCTAAATACAAAATTCTTAAGAATTTGGTTAGATGAGCATCTAACGTGGGACAAGCATAAAGATGTGCTCAATAAAAAATTAAGTAAATGTTGCTATGTATTTAGAATGCTCAAAAAATTTTCTTCTTTAAACAGTGAGTTCCATGACTATACAACAAGACAGAGTAATGACTTTCATAGAGAAGTGCATAGGAAAGCCCAGTACAACAAGAGTGCAATATAACACCCGAAAATTCTCTATAGTGCTCTTCCCTTAAAAATTAAAAGGATTCAGAAGCTAGACAGTTTTAAAAGTGAACTCAAAAGAATGTTAATCAGTAATAGTTTTTACAGTGTTAGTGAATACATGAACTCTTCAGAAAGATAGCGTGCCTTCACCTATCTTATAAGTCACTCATATACAAACTTGTGTCGTGGGGTAGACTCTTTTATGTACACACAAAAATTAATTAATTAGTCAATTTAGAGTGTTATAATCATTGTTTCTTGTTGCTGTCCATTATACATAGAAGATATGTAACTTATTTGTGTCCTGTATTGTTACAAATTTATATAATGTAAGCTATAATTGTTTTTGCCCATATATTTAATTCAGATTGTTCACCGATATTTTTTACATAATATGTTGTTATTCATATTTTTTCTGTATGTAACGTATTTCAAATCCCATATCATTGTACATGATAAAACGGGTGCTCAATAAATCAAATCAAATGAGTGTGGTTTTGGTATGTTCCATTCATTCATCATACTCAACAGATCCCATCAAAATGGAGAACCTTCAGGGATGTGGAACAAGTCAAGGCGCACTAACCAACCAAAAGTGTCCTTCACCTACCAGACGACATTAATAATGTGTGTGTCCACCCTTTGTCTTTATGATGGCTTGAACTCTGCTGGGGAGACTCTGAAATGCCTCAAAGTATGTGGAGGAATGGCAGCCCATTCTTCCTCAAGACCCGAAACCAGAGAAGATAACGATGTTGGACGCTGGGGTCTGGAGCGAAGCCAATGTTATAACTCATTTCTGTAACACCATCTCCAGCATATTTAACTGCTGGCACTAGACACGATGGTAGGTAACACGATCCAGGAATTTGATAAATTCAAAGCTCTTCCATCAGATTACCACAGGATATAGCACGATTCATCAGTCCAAATCACTCATTTCCAGTCTTCCACTGTGTAGATGCATCACTCGACACCACCTCAAGCGCTGCTTAGTGTTGATTTGTGTGACTTATGAGGATCTGTTCAACCATTGTACCTCTTCTTCTTCTTCATCACTCGACACCACCTCAAGCGCTGCTTAGTGTTGATTTGTGTGACTTATGAGGATCTGTTCAACCATTGTACCTCTTCTTCTTCTTCTTCTTCTTCTTCTTCTTCTTCTTTTTTTTTTAACTTCCTACCGACAGTCACAGGGCTAGCTGGACTGCTGGCAGCACTTTAGAACTTATGAGTGATTTAGTCCACTGATCTCATGTCATATTTTATAACCACCCTCCAAAATGATCAATGGTCCTTGTCTGTCAGCACATGATGTCTGTCTGATCTTGCTTTAGTTGTGAATTTTCCTTTGTGTCTCCACCTAACAATCAAATGACCAATAGCCAATCTGGACACCTTTAGAGGGGCTGACATGTCCTAACAGATTTGTTACTCAGGTGACATCCAATGACTATACCATATTTGAAGTCACCAATGACTATTCCACGTTTGAAGTCACTGTGCTCTCCTGACTGATGCATTCTACTGTTACTGCTTCTCTACTGACAACATGATCCTCCTCACCTTCTTTTATACTGGTAGGTCCACCTCCAATGACATCTAGTGGTCCAGTCTGCTTTACAAAGGGGTGTACAGGTCTTGTGATCAGATAGTGTATACATAACAAACTTTAGGTAATCTGTATATTGTATTAACAATAAGCTGTAATTATACTGTTTAGTGCTATTCATGTTTAACCTAATTAAATTTAATCAGGTAAATTAGAAAGAAAGTTGTATTGCATAGCTATTGTTTATATCCTACTGGCAGCTTAATATTTAGTTGATTACAATGTTACTTCTGAAATAAAATGGTTATCTACATTTGTAAATAATAAGTCCCTTTCACAGTACAGTACTACTTGCCATGCTGGTGTACAACGAATACTGCTGCTTGCCACATAGCTAATAGAACTTTTCAATCCTATTGTCTATAATTCAGATAATTTGTAAAAAGAATAGCAAATGAGTTATGGTTTTAATTTACTTTTGAACTTGTGCAGATTCCCAATTTCTTGCTTTATGCTCATGAAAGCTTTTGAACATCTTTATACCACAGTACTCAATTCCACTCTGTGGACAAACCCTAGAGAAAAACTTATTTTGTGCCTTTGATTGTGTAAATCATGAAATTCTTTTAGATAAGCTAAATCATTATGGTTTGAGGGGGGGCAATGCACAAATGATTTAATTCATACTTAACTGGAAGAATGCAGAAAGTTGAAATAAGTGGTTCATTTAATGTTAAAACAACAGCTAATTCCTCAAACTGGGGGCTATCAAGTACGGGGTCCCACAGGGTTCGGTCTTAGGTCCTTTACTGTTCTTGATATACATTAATGACTTACCATTCCATATTGATGAAGATGCAAAGTTAGTTCTTTTTGCTGATGATACAAGTATAGTAATAACATCCAAAAACCAAGAACTAAGTGATGTAATTGTAAATGACGTTTTTCACAAAATTATTGAGTGGTTCTCAGCAAATGGACTCTCCTTAAATTTTGATAAAACACAGTATATACAGTTCCGTACAGTAAATGGCACAACTCCAGTAATAAATACAGACTGTGAACAAAAGTCTGTAGCTAAGGTAGAATTTTCAAAATTTTTAGGTGTGTCCGTTGATGAGAGGTTAAACTGGAAGCAACACATTGATGGTTTGCTGAAACATCTGAGTTCAGCTATGTGTGCTATTAGGGTTATTGCAAATTTTTGTGATAATCTCAGTAAATTAGCTTACTATGCCTACTTTCATTCACTGCTTTCGTATGGTATCATATTCTGGGGTAATTCATCGTTGAGTAGAAAAGTATTAATTGCTCAAAAACGTGTAATCAGAATAATTGCTGGAGCCCACCCACGGTCATCCTGCAGACCTCTATTTAAGGATCTAGGGATCCTCACAGTATATATACTCACTCATGAAATTTGTTCTTAATAATCCAACCCAGTTCAAAAGCAATAGCAGTGTGCAAAGCTATAACACCAGGAGAAAGGATGATCTTCACTATGCAGGATTAAATCTGACTGACACAGAAAGGGGTAAATTATGCTGCTACAAAATTCTTTGGTCACCTACCAAACAGCATCAAAAGCCTGACAGATAGTCAACCAACATTTAAAAATAAATTAAAAGAATTTCTAGATGACAACTCCTTCTACTCATTGGCTGAATTTTTAGATATAAATTAAGGGAGGGAAAAAAAACTAACTTAAGCATTAGTGTCCTGCAATATTTTGTGTAATGTAATATCTTGTACAGACATCTTTCATTAACCTGACACGTTCCACATCATTACAAAGTGTCGTATTCACAATCTATGGAACAAGTATTAATCTAATCTAATCTAATCTAATCTAATCTGTATTGTCTGTGCATAAATCACAGTTCAGCTGAAATTAATTTTTATTGTCAGCAAGGAAAACCATTATAGAATAAATGTTTTGGGAAGCATGTATAAAAATTACAAGTTTTTTAATAGACTTCTACAAGATGTACAGTTATCCACTTTACACGATATTGTTACTGCCCACTTCTGCTGAATAACCATTTTATTTACTTCTTTAGCCACACTGCCCCAGAGATAATTCTATAAGACAACAAGGGGTGAAAATATGCAAAATAAGCAAATAATCTTGTTTTTACATGAGCACAATGACAGCTGTGTCTGCGGACAAAATATACTTCACTGAGTTTCTTCATTAGTTGATCTCTGGGTTGACTCCACTGCAACTTGTTATACAGCTGGACCCCAAGGAATTTTACACAGAGCATTTTACTCAGTGTATGAATGGCAATATCAATTTCTGGTGCTACCAACTCATTTTCACTTGTTTAAAGTTGGATAATGTGAATAATTTATTATTGTTATTAATATATCTTAAGTCACACATGTAGCATTATATCTGGTTTCAACTTGTACATTTGGAGAGGAAGCTGATAGATCTATGGTATCTTTTATGCCTTGTCTGTCTTCTTCCTTTTGTTCATTGTGAACTACACTGATTACAGCATTGCTCTAATTTTGGACACAGAGTGATGTGGCACAGAGGTTAAGATAACATACTTCTATTCAAGAGTACCATGGTTCAAATTCCTGACTGGCCATCCAGATTTAAATTTTCCATGATTGTCTTAAATCAAAGAAGGGAATAACAGGAAAGGTTATTTCCTTCTCTAATTTGAGCTTGAGCTCTGCTTATAATGACTTTGTCAGCAGGTAATGTTAAATAGCAATCTTCCTTCCTTTCAGGTTTTCATCTGAAAATATTCTGTAAACAATTTTGAAAATTCCTTTTGAGTTACTTTGCCTCTGCCTGAAATGTCCGCCATGATAGCTGAATGGTAAGTGTGATGGACAGCCGTCCTAAGTGGCCCGGGTTCGATTCCCGGCTGGGTGGGGGATTTTCTCTGCTTAGGGACTGGGTGTTGTGTTGTCTTCATCATCATTTCATCCCCACCTGGCGTGAAGGTCGCCCAATGTGGTGTCGAACATAATAAGACCTACACCAAGGCAGCCAGAGCTGCCTTGTAAGGGGCCTCCCAGCCAATAACACCAAACACTCATTTCCATTTTTTCTGCCTAAAACCATATATCTCTATTGTAGCAGCATAATTTCAAAGAACCTTTCCTTTTTTGTACCTCAACTGGCTTTGTACACTTCACCTGGCATTAATTTTGGAATGTCTTTAGTAACTATGTGTGTTTGTGAATCTTCTCTTTAACTGCACCAACTTTTAACGTAATCTTTCAGTCCTTGTTCAATTTTCTTTTAGATGTTAGTTACTGTACCATCAGCCATCCTAACTGATGAAATGTGGTCTACGCAACATAAGTTTATGTTTTGTCATTCCACACTCATATTGTTTGATCACTTCTAATATCAAATTTCCATTGTACCTCCCCATATCCTCTTAAAGACTTTTCCAAATAGTCTTCTGTAATACTTTAGCACACTCTACAATGTTCCTCTTAATATCTGACTGTAACTTGCATCTTCAGTTTAATAACCACCTCATTGCATTACATTTTATTTTCTTCTACATTATACATTCCTACAACATCTTTAGCTATTTGCATCAGTTCCTCTATTAAATAATTGCCCCTTTCATAAATGTATCATGGTCATTTTCTGGGATGCTGAATGTATCCCATAATTTAATCTGGCACACTTATTTGTTTTTAAATAAATTTTCCTTTCTTAATTCCTGCTTGGCAAGACTGTTTCTTTCTAGCTTAGTATCTAATTTTACTCTGTATCTGTGCAGCCAATGAACCCCTGAGATTTTAATGCGATAGAAGACTGTCACATCTTGGAGCGATTTGTTTATTATTTATTAAAATAAATTTAATTTTTAATTCTAGCTATTATTTTCTGAATATATTTTCTATTTGTATTCTTCTGGAAGACTGTGTGAAGCACAAGCATGTTATTCTTTTTCTGTAATTTCTACTATTCTACAACCCTTGTCAAATCTCTTATCCATACTTCCCCAGTTTTCAATTATTCTTTAATTTTCAGTCTGCTTGTGGATCAACCCCCAGTTTTAACTTGCAGATGATGTTGTGATCATTTATCAGTTTCTGTAACTCTTTGAAAAGGACTTCCACCTCTTTGGCAGAATATGAACATATCTACATCTACATCCATACTGTAACTAAGTCTGTGCAAAGACTTTAATCATTTCCAGGGAACATATTTTGTTATTCTGGCTCAGATTTCATTAATATCTGGAAAAGCCCATGCCTTCTCTTCCTTTCTGCTCTATTTACCTGTAATAAATCATATATCCTAATAGCAGTTTTACTTTGGCTCATGTTTTCTTGCAATACTTCTCGTAAGCCTTCTACATTACATTTCATGTTAATTAACTTCTCTCCCAACGTAACTAATCTATTTTTGTTCCCTAAGTTATTCAATTAATTGTCCCCAAATTAAAAATTTAGAAGCAGTCCATGTTAATTTTTGTTCAGCTAAACTTCACATAATAAGGATGTAATGCAGAAACACCTGAGTTTTTGCCATCGTTTAAAGTCACTGACGGAGTTTCTTCACTCCGTTACCCACTATCCGTGCACTGAGGTCTAAATACCAACAAGCGGCGTTCAATAAGTAATGCAACACATTTTTTTCTTGGCAAATATTTGGGTGAAAAAATGCAGAATTTGAAGTGAGAAATTGTGGAATATTCCTGCTTCAGCCCCAATACTTTCATGAAGTTTCAATGCTGTATGTAGCCTTCAAAATGGTGTCTGTAATGGAAGTGTGTTCCAAGCGATGAGATGTCACTGACTTTCTTTTGCTGGAAAACCAGAGAATCGCAGATATTCACAGCAGCTTGCAGAATGTCTACAGAGATCTGGTTGTGAACAAAAGGACAGTGAGTTGTTGGGTGAGCCATCTTTCATCACTGCAACAAGGTTGTGCAAACCTGTTCACTCTTCCACATGCTGGCTGGCTGCACACAGCTATGACTCCTGCAACATTGATCCAGCACCTTGCTGCTGGACTGGATGTCTCTGTTGGTAGTGCTGACACATTACTCCACCGATTGGGGTACTCAAAGGTGTGTGCCCACTGGGTTTCTCGCCATCTAACGGAAGACCATAAAAAGCAACAAAGGACCATTTGTGGGGAATTGATTGCGATTATGAGTCTGACACACAGTTTTAATCTGCCGGGAAGTTTCATGACTGTAACAATGTTTGGTCAAACATCGTCACAGGCACTGGAACATAGCTTCATGACTTCATGACTTTGAACCAGAGGCAAAACTGCAATTCATGGAGTGGCACCACACCACCTCTCCTCTTAAGGAAAAGTTCAAAGGCACCCCAATCACTTAAGTCATGGCAACAGTCTTCTGGGACTCTGAATGAGTATTCTGTGATGTCCTCTCTCATGGTGCAACAATCATCTAGGAAGTGTATTGTGCTACCTCAGGAAATTGAAGAAACGTCTTCAGCATATTTGTTGCCACAAAAATGCCAAAGAATTTCTCTTTTTCCATGACAATGCAAGGCCTCACACAAGTCTGTGCACCCACAAGTAGTTCACAAAACTTCATTGGACTGTTCTACCATCCTATAGCTTGGGTCTCGCACCTTCCGACTTCCATCTGTTTGGTCTAATGAAGGATGCACTTCACAGGAAGCAGTACGTGGATGGTGGGGATGTTACTGATGCAGCATGATGTTGGCTCCATGGTATTGGCTCAACCGTTAACTAGTAGAGTGACACAATGTGAGCATACAATAAGGTGGCATGAGGTCATCACTTTGAATGGAGATGATACTGAAAAATAGGGCTCTGTAGCCAAAAGAGTGGGGAACAACATGGCGTACTTGAATCCTGAATAAAACTAAATTGCTTTCAGAAAAAAGTATTGCATTACTTATTGAACAGCCCTATGACAGTGCAGGGACACATGCATGACAGAAAGGCCTTTGGCAACCTGTGCAATAAAATACTAGAATACCACAGCCTAAAGACTTTGGCAAGACCATGGAAATGTTAACCTTTGGTGGAGCTATAAAGAAATCAATCTAAGCCAAGACCAGAGAGCTTCTAAATTTGAGATCTCCACAGTGGTAGGCTCAGGGGCTAGCCCTACTGTCACCTGTTTTACACTCAAAGGTAGGTTGGCAGAGGGCACAGTTGGGGTTGGCAGCTGGTGAGCATGCTGCTGCAATTAGGAGCCTCCAAATGGAACAATACTGAAACTGACCCACTCACTTGGCTGGCTTGAAGACGGTGCTGTATAAGGGTTAACAGGTCATGTCTGCAACTGATTGGAGTGACGGATCAGCTGGTCCCAACTGACACCACCAAAACAACTGCCAATTTTTGTGGGCCACCATTACACCTAGCAGCAACCCCTGCTGGTGGCCGAAAGACTGAGCCCAAACAGCCACCAAAAGAGGAAAACATGGTGCACCATGATGGTCTGGGGTATGCAATTCAGTGTGCAAAAAAATCGAAAAGACCCCATACTCGGCATTCCTGTAAATGTTCTGCTGGACTACACCCATTAATTGGCATCATCTGGTGCGTAGCTAGAAAACTCAACAGTGCATAGTCTCGGGATGAGGCAGGCACAGATATCTCCATTGGGTCCTGAATGTATGCACGAAGTGCTCCACCTCCTAGTTATTTATTGGGTGAAGTGGGGTGATAGTCAGATCCTGGCTACCACTGCAAGAATGAAAATCTTCAAACCCTCAGGAAACAAACTGACAACTTTTATTGGATATGAGGGCCTGGGAGAAGCCCTTGGTAGCTAAGATGACCGACAACATATGAACAGTCACTGTCACCATTGTGGCCAGGCGGCTTAGTGATGTACGGGAAATATGACAATCTACGAACCATCAACATTTACGGACTTCCCAAAAAAGGGCTCGCAATGTGGACAAGCAGTCCAATACAATGGTGCTCCAGGTTGGTCAAGGGGACAACTGATGCAACGGCACAGAACAGTCTTGAGTACAGGCTACACAAGCCCACAAAAGGTGTTCAGTGTCACAACTGACTGCCAGCTAAAACAGGTGATGGCATGCCAAAGCCTTCATATAGGCATATCTAGTGTGACACATGCAGCAGCTGGTGCATGTGAGGATGTAATGCTGGAGGGACAACCACTCAACAGCTTTGTTTCTCCATGGAAGGCATGAGGACCACCCCCTCCTCCCCACTGAACAATGTTGAGTCAATCGCTTAGAAGAAGAAACATATGCCACGCCGAAATTGCTCCCAAAGGAGTGAATTCTGGCCAAGCCACTTTGTCATGGAAACGATTTTCTGGAAAAGCAGGCCATTGTCCAGATTGGTGCAACCTCCCGTGCTGTCAAAGGAAAGTGAAGTCCAATGCAACACACTGTTAAAGCCAAAAACAAGGCCCTTCTGTAGGTCAAACTCCAGATCTTGTCTCACTGGTAATCATGACAGAGTATCCACATATTTGCTTGCTGTGTATTCGACTGATATCTAATGTCATAACAATAATTACTGACGAAGAGCACCCACCTCTGCAATTGGTGGGCAGTCCTATCTGGACGTTTGCAGTGAGGGCTGAATAAGGAAACCAGTGGCTTGTAGTCAGTGATGAGTAGGAACTTTGCTCCATACAAGGAAACATGAAACTTCATAATTCTGAAAATGTCAGCCAGTGGTTCCTTTTCCACCTGTGAAGAACTATGTTGCACTGTGGAAAGCATCATTGATGTCTAAGTACTGGATTGCTTGATGCTATCCGTGTTCCAATACAACAGGACTGCACTGATGCCATATTGAAACATGCCACAGGCCAGTGCTAAAGGCTTACCCAGCATAAAAGAAGCCAAACAGGAATGGATGCAAAAACACTGAGTGAACATTGGGAGGAAGTCATCTTTTCTGAGCTCATGACCTAAAAATATGTACCTTAGAGGGGGAAAAAATACATTATTCCAATTTACAATGGAGGTCATTCTCTAGAAGGTATTGGAAAACCACCTGCAGACTGTGTAAATGCTTTTTTTGCTGGGTGCCCATGACCCATATGCCACCAGGTAGTTCATGCAACAAGGAATGCTCTGAATCGACTGCTCCAAATATTAATGATAAATTCCAGAGATGTACGAGGCTGATAAAGCCTGGCAAAAGGGGCTGTTGAGCACAAAGAAATTCCAAGAAATTACATCCAGCAGCAACTGAAAATCTGGGTCATGCAAGCTGATGTGTGAAAAATACACCCCCCCCCCCCCCCACGTCTCCCCCCTGACAACTATGGCTACAACTCCTCCAACCACAGAATCGGATATGAGTCTGCTGCAGTATACTGTGTGTGTGTGTGTGTGTGTGTGTGTGTGTGTGTGTGTGTGTGTGTGTGTGTGTGTGTGTGTGTGTGTGTGTCTCAATCGTCTGGTTTAAAATTGCTGCAGCGCATTTGACCTTCTGGCATTTGAATTACCAACAAAGATGTGGCCCACAGACTTGACAAAATAGGAGAAATAATGCTGAAGTCCTGCCAATGCTGCAACTTGCCCTTGACTTAGTTCTTGTCACATATGGCAAAGGGAATGGGATAGGGGTGACAAAATTTAAGTAATGCAACACACTAAGAATGACATGTGCCTCAAAATTTTCTACCCGCACGAAGGTATTCTCAAATCAATGATTGTACAACTTCAGTAGAGCGTTCAAATCTTGGAATGCGACAGACAGACACTAAATGCACTTTGTCAACTATCTGAAAACCAAAATTAGAAAAGGAGTCTAACCCAAAACTACCTCTCCGGGCGGACACCACCTTGACAAAGCACTGTCCGTGCGGGTGGAGAGGCTTGCGTATCTGCAGGAAGCCGAGGGCTATGCCGAAGGTAGAGGACCTACTGCCAGAAAGGCCTCAGCTGATGGATCATCCCATCTTCCCTATCCACTCCTAGTCCTACCCTATTCCCTGACCCAACCCAAGGTTTGATGCTATCCATGCTGAGGGGTGAGTGCCACATGGGAAGATGTGTCACAAACGGAGCCTCAGGGATACCAGGCGACCTCCCTGAGTAATTAGCCTTACACCATGCGCGGTATTCGAGGTGTGAACCTTCTAGATTCCCAAATCTCATGGGACCAACATGGACACGATTACAGAAAAAGAAACTGAGGGGTAAATTGAGACCTCAGATACCCAAACATCGGGGACTGAACCAATGGAAGGCATTTCCACTACTGAATCAGGGTCTAGACCTGTGCCAGAAGTGGGAACTGTAACTGAGAAGCTAGACTAGATTAAGATCAAAGGCTTGTCTAGGGCCTAAAGGAGGAAGGTACTCAGGGAACAGAGGAAAAAGGAAGGAAAAGAATGGCTTCCTAAACACAGGTGGAGGAAAGTAAAGGGACTAGAACTCAAGATCCCCCAGGAAAAAACTGTCTCCGGTTGAAGGGGACACACAGACCCCCACAATGTCAAAGACAGGTAGTAAGCAGATAAGGGAGAAATCAAAGACTCCCTCCTCCCTGGATAAGTGATTCCAGAAAACTGAGGCAAGAAATATGGAAGCACACCTATAGTACTGCAATCTCGGTTTTTAGGATGGCAGTTATCCAGGAAGGTTATCCACTGGTGGCCATCACCTCACAGCAGGAGCTACTAGTACAGATGGCCCTCTTTGAAAACATTGGTGGGGGGAGGGGGAGGGGGGGGGGGGAGACACTGGACTAGGTCCCAACTTCAGGAAGGTCTATCAAGATCGTGGTGCACTCACTGTTGTCTGTGAGGGGGTGCACACAGTAGAATGGTTCAAGGACAAGATGCCCATGATATCCCTGTGGGAAGATGCAAAGATGCTAGTCAAGACGGCAGTGGAGCTTCTTCAGACTGCAAAGATATCATAATGGGTACCCAAGATCCTTAAGGAAGTCTCCCCCAAGACTCTGTTCAGGAAAATAGGGGCCCAGAACCCAAAAGTCCTGACAGAAGACTGGAGAGTGACTTATCAGAAGGCTTCTCCAGAAGGACGAACCATGGTGGTCGAGGTTGGTGAGAAGTCCCTGAGGCGATGCGGGAGCAGGACCTGAAACTGTTTTTAGGGTTCTCGCAGGTCACCGTCAGTGTTCTCAAAGATGGCAGTAAGACAGAGCCTGGAGGTGCTGCAAACTAATCTGCAGCATAGTAAAGGGGCCTCTGCTGCCCTGAGCAACTGCCTGGGGAGACACGAAGTGGATGTGGCCTTGATACAAGAACCCTATTTATACAAAGGGGTGTATCGAGCCTCAGAGGCACTGGAGGTAAGCTGATCTATGCTAGGAATCTACGAAACACCAGAACATGCATCTATGTTAGAAATGGCATTTATTTCATGCCAATGATGGATTTCTGCTCTAGGGATTTAGTGACCATCAAAATGCAGCAATGTCAGGAAGGTATCACAAGGGAAATTATTTTGGCCTCAGCATATCTTCCTTACGAAGACAGTTCTCACCCTTCCTTGGAGGTGAGGAGACTGGTAGAGACTTGCCATCGGCAAGGTGACCAACTGCTGTTGGGGTGCGATGCCAATGCCCACAACCTAGTGTGGGGCAGCAAGGACACCAACAGTAGGGGTGAGTACCTTCTTGAATTCCTCTTAGCTAACAACTTAGAGGTCCTGAATAGGGGCAATGAACCTACATTCAGGAATAGCAGAAGGGAAGAAATAATTTGCATAACATTTGGTTCCATGACGATGGGTAGCTATGTCAAACAATGGCATATGGTGTTGGAGTCATCCTCATCGGATCACATGTACATTAAATTCAAGGTTGAAATGGGAATCAGACAGACCATGACTTATATAAATCCCAGGAAAATAGACTGGGAGACATATAGAAGGAACTTCGACTTAGGCTTATCGAAAATTAAAACCACAATAAGGAAGCCAGTAGAATTTGAGGAAGTAGCAGAGGCTGTTATCTCTGCCATAGTGACCTCATATCAGGACAACTGCACAATCACCAGGAAGTGCACAAATAGGAGTGTTCCTTGGTGGAATAACAAATTGGAAATGCAAAGAAAACAGGTACAGAGACTGTTTAATATTGTGAGATGTAAAGGACAATGGGCTAAATATTGTGAGGCCCTTGTCAGTTACAATCTTGCAATAAGACAAGCAAAGGAGGCATCCTGGGAGGCATGGCTGCACAAGCCAGACTTCACAAGATTCTCACTAGAGTACCAACTAATCCAGGAGGTACATTGAGGAAGGAGGTTGGGGAATACACAAAGACAGCACATGAGACACTGGAATTGCTCCTCAAAACCCACTTTCCTCAATATGCTCTGCTGGATAACACAGACCAGTATGTGACCCCAGAGAGACAACGGTTCTCAGGCACTTGAAGAGAGGACTGGGAATTGGCCAAGGAGTGTGTGAACTTCAACAAAATCCACTGGGCGGTGGGAACATTCCAACCATTCAAGTCACCTGGCCCAGATGTAATTTTTCCAGCTCTCCTGTAACAGGCAGGAGGAAAGCTTATAAGAGTCCTATGCAGGCTATTCACGGTTAGCTTAGCAGTAGGAATCATTCCCAATGTTTGGAGAGCAGTGAAGGTTGTCTTCATTCCCAAGCCAGGGAATATTGATCATACCAAGGCCAAGGATATGAGACCAATTAGTCTGTCCTCCTCCATTCTCAAAACATTGGAAAAACCGGTTAATGTATATGTTGGGGAGATGAGGCTAAATAGGGTCCCTCTACTCCTGAACCAACACACTTACCAAATAGGTAAATCATGTGAGCCAGCTCTCCACCAACTTGTTGGGAAGGTGGAAAAAGCACTTCACTTCCAAGAAATAGCCCTCTGCATCTTGCTGGATATCAAGGGGGCCTTTAGTATCATGACCTTCGATTCCATGGTAAGGGCAGCAAAGGTGCATGACCTGGGGACCACTATATGTAGGTGGACCACAGCCACACTTAGTGGAAGGAAGGTAGAGGCTACCATGATGAATGAAAATATGGTAATTAACACCACTACAGGCTGCCCCAAGGAGGAGTTCTGTCTCCTCTATTGTGGAATCTAGTGGTGAACCAACTCATTGAGGAACTAAATTCCAGACAATGCTTCTGCCAAGGATACGCAGATGACCTAGTCATATTAATACTTGGCAAATTCACTGACACAGTCAGGAATATGGCACAAGGAGGGTTGGACATTGTGCAAAAATGGTGCATTAAACAGGATCTGAGAGTTAATCCTAAGAAGACTGTTGTTGTGACATTTACGAAGAGACATATTCAGCATGTGAGTTGGAATCTAAAGATCTTCAATGAAATTCTACCTGTGAAGGGGACAGTGAAATATCTAGGGTAACCTTGGATGAGAAGCTAACTTGGACCCCTCATATTAAGAGAATCTGCTCCAAGGCAAAAAGCACTTTAGCGAGTGCTAGGAGGGCTCGTGGCAAAAACTGGGGCCTAAGCCCCAGGGGTATGCACTGGATATACACCACAGTGGTTAGACCTAGGATTTCCTATAGGGCCATAGTGTGGTAGAAGAAGGTAGAACAGAGGGTTGCTGCTAAAGAGCTTGCTAAGGTGCAGAGGTTGGCCTGCTTAGCCATAACGGGCGGAATTAGCAGCACACCAACTGCTGGAATAGAAGCCATGCTGGATATGCCTCCACTTCACCTTTGGGTTAAGATGGAGGCAGCAGTTGGGGCATACAGACTTACAACTGGCCAAAACTGGGTCTCATTCGCATATCCAGAATCTCATACTAACATAGTGAGTGAGGTAAATATAGGTATGGCTGGGGAAATGCCTGCCAACTATTTAACAACTCCCAACTGCTTTGACAAGCCTTACAACATAATAATTGGAAGTAGGAAGCAGTGGGAGAAAACAGTTTGACACCGTATGGGGGACATCGTTTGGTTCACCGATGGGTCGAAAACAGATCAAAGTGTTGGGGCAAGGTTGTATGGGGTTCAGCCAAGACTGGAGAGCAGCATCTCTCTAGGGAAACTGGCCTCTGTGTCCCAAGCTGAAATTACTGAAATCAGAGCATGTGTGGAGGAGGATATGAGTATGTGCTACAATGACCGTAGCACCTACATCAATTCAGACAGCCAGACAGCCAGGCAGCCCTGAAATCATTGGCAGCTCCTGCAATAAGATCTAAGATTGTTGCAGATCGCCACAGGGCTCTGGTGGAGCTAGGAGGAAGCAATAGGGTGTACCTAGTGTGGGTACCTGGCCACTCAGGGATCTGTGGCAATGAACAAGCAGATAGATTGGCTAGGATGGGGGCAACAACTCCATTTATTGGACTGGAACCTGTCCTGACAATCACCAAGGCTATGATCAAATTAGAACTATGGAACTGGCTTAGGAAACAACACACACGATATTGGACCAAGGTCCATAAACAAAATCATGGTAATGTAATTATGCCCAAGCCATGTTTTAAAAGAAGCTCTGTAATCCGGGGATTGAACAAGAAATAGATCAAACTCATGACTGGACTGATGACCGGCTATGGGAACTTCAAAAAACACCTACACACAATGGGTATAATGGAAGAGGATCCTAAATGTAGGATTTGTGATGAGGGTGAAGGAACTGCATCACTCCTAATCTTCGAATGCATGGCATTGGAGAGTAAAAGATACAGAATCTTTGGGACAACTAGACCTGAAGAAATTGTGTCTAACAAGAAACTGGTAGAGGGACTCCTTGCACTATTTAAGGGCACTGGTTCGCTTTACTAGATATACAGGGAGCGATACTGCACAAAAAACCTAGTTTCGGTGTGGGCAGTGGCGGGTCAGACCTAATCTGTTTTAGCTCTCCTGTTAAAATCAATCAATCAACCCAAAACTATTCTATTCCAATGGCGAATTGAGTACTAAGAACATAAGTCACCATTACATTTTCTTATAAAAATAAATGGAGAACTGATCCCCTTACTATAAGATATGTGATGTAGTGGCCATTTCAACACAGTGCAGCCCAAGAGCCAACAGATATCTAAATTAATAAGGCTAAGTGTCATTCCCTTGTCATCTGAAACTATATTGGTTACCCTCCCACTACCATCAGTAGAATACACAGGAGCAACATTTGAGGAGCATCACGGTCTAGGGCATGAGAGACCAACTCCAAGTCCAGGGCCAGGGCAAACACTTTGGCCTCAGACAATGGCCACCCTGAGACTTCCCACTGTCTACTTTGCAGCATACCCTAATCTCAGCACCTTTGTGGGGACAGTCCAACTTTCATCAAATGACAGTCAGGGCAGTAAGGTAGGTTTCTCTATTGAATGGAAATGAGTGGAGAAAGGGAGCGCTGCCGAGAATCTGAAAAATGTTATAAGTAGGGCTTATGACACTTAGATTCATATGTATGTTGTTATAAGATGACCAAGATATTTACCTGAGAAGGGCATGAGGCATGGCCAAACAGTTGTTATGCTGATTTGAATGCTCACTACCCCACCTTCACCTTATACAGTGTTATGTTTTGATAGCTCATTTATCAGTCACTCACTTTGGTTGTGATTTTGTGGTTTCCTCTCTGCTCTATCTCAACATGGTTTTTCATTTTTCTGCTTCCTGTAGATTGTCTCGCATGTCAAATTTCATCCCCTCTTTTGGGTTTCCACTCCTGGCTTCTTGTTGAGCCACCATCTGCTCTTATAGTTCATGTTTGTGCCAACGGTGACATAACAACATATTGAAATTTTGTGTAAAGGACACTGGCTGAAGTGGCAAAATTAAAAAAACATCTGCATGACTACTTTGCAATTCACAGGATGGACAGGCATGGTGTAGGCAGTCTCTTTAGTAGCTCTCTTGTATCTTCTACGAGTGATGCCAATAGAATACCTTTATAACAGGAAATCACAAATCCAGTAGTACAACTACAATGATATTTCACAGGGACACAATTTGATTAGAAGCCATGTGTGAAGAATGATATCAAAACCCCTCTGGGACTCTAGAAATATGGAATCAATCTGACAACTGCTGTTGATAGCAGCCATTCCTTCATGTGAATAAAGAGGTAGTTTTGTTTCACAAGATATTTTCTGAATCTGTGGTGATTGCGTTTCAACCTACCATTTTCTTCAAGGTAATTCATAGAGTTCAGGGTACATTTCGAAATTGCTTGCTTAGTATCTTTTGCTCTCTATGTCCTGAATTTAGTAATTGGTTGAAGGGAAACATTTTTGACTGTTAAATATCACACAAATGCAACTTTTTATGTACAGAACTTCTAGGCCTTGAAGGGACAAACTTCTCAACATGTCATTTACATAGGTAGCAGGGCTAAACTTTCCTATGAGCCGTCCATGAGCTGCTCTTCTTTGCAGTAGAGCACTAGTGCTGGCTTAGGTTACACTTGTTTGGTTGGTGGTACCCAACTGCAGGCAGGCATTTGTAGAACAAATAGATGGAAAATATGAATTATTCGCATGTAGCTGAATATTGATATTTATGATGTAAATAAAGATTTCTTCTGGGCATTTCTGCAATTAACGTGTATGACTTTAACGATTTTGCTTTAAAATACATATTAATGAATACACTCAAACTTTGGAATATTTGTAATGGTGACAGGCTAATACTATTTAATTAATACAAAATACATAATTTTACTTGTGGTGACAGAAGCACACAAATGACTAGCATTGTGTAGACAGCCATTTTTCAGTTTCTGTTACTGCAGCATACTGGCATTTGTATTATTGGTATAGCCAGCAATTTGTATAGTGCAATATCACTAATGATTTATTCTGAAATGTGTAATGTTGTGCTGGTGACAGACTGCTATGAATTATTTATATTTTTTGGGTGTCTCTCTATTAACTTTCCTGTTTTTCTGCATCTTGGTATTTCTGTTATCGATGTATAGGCCTATAGCAGTGAGGTGCCTTTTATGTTTAAGCAGTTATTATGGGAACATCAAACGAATGGATATTTCTTTCTTTCGTCTTCTTCTTCTTCTTCTTCTTCTTCTTCTCCATACTCTTCATTTCCTTTTTCTTTCTTTTCTCACACCATTTGAAGACACCCATTTAGTAAAACACTGTGTCCGGCTGCATGAAGAAGTCTGTAACTACACGCTGCACATTCTCATCCAACAGAAATTGTTGACCCTTCAAGGCCTTTTTTAAGGAAGTGAAGGCATGTAGATCACACGAGAAGAGATCAGAACTATAGGGTGGATACTTGAGTGGCTCCCACTTGAGATAGTATAACTTCCACTGTCCTCCCGGACGAACCGGTGGCTTGTGTCGAACTGCAACCAGCATGGAACTTGGCATACCATTCCACAAGGGTGGTTTTTTTCAACAGCCATGCTGCCTCATACACATTCTTCCTTCTCCAATGGATGTCCACCACTGTTCATTCTTCGGAAGCCATGAAAAGAATAACAACATGTTGATCCTGTTTGGATACATTTTACAATAACATCATCATGGTTCACATTTACTGCACACATGTTAGAAAGACATGAATGCCGTACTAATCCCTTTTCTACAGGTCAATGCCTACCCCCAATGAACCATGCACCTTGCCACTGGTGGGGAGTCTTGCAAGGTTCGGCGATACAGATAGTCGTACTGCAGGTGCAACCACAATGGACACCAGACAAATGTGTGGTTCCCGAACAGCTTTTCAGTAGCTGTGTGGGCAACAGTCTGGATGATTGACTGATCTGGCCTTGTAACATCAGCCAAAACTGCCTTCTTGTGCTGTTACTGCAAACGGCTGAAAGCAAGGGGAAACTACAGCCATTATTTTTCCTGAGGACATGCAGCTCTACTGTGTAGTTTAATGATGATGGCATCCTCTTGGGTAAAATATTCCAGAGATAAAATAGTCTCCCATTCAGATCTCTGGGCTGGGATTACTCAGGAGGACATCGTTATCAAGTGAAACGAAACTGGTGTTCTACAGATTGGAGTGTGGAATATCCGATCCCTTAATCGGGCAGGTAGGTTAGAAAATTTAAAAAGGGAAATGGATAGGTTAAAGTTAGATATAGTGAGAATCAATGAAGTTCAGTGGCAGGTGGAATAGGACTTCTGGTTACAAATACAAAATCAAATACGGGTAATGCAGGAGTAGCTTTAACAATGAATAAAAAAACTGAATGTAGATAAGCTAGTATGAACACCATAGTGAACACATTATTGTGGCAAAGATAGACATGAAGCCCACGCCCACCACAGTAGTACAAGCTTATGTGCCAACTGGTTCCACAGATGAGGTGCAGATTGAGGAAATATATGATGAGATGAAAGAAATTTTTCAAATAGTTAAGGGAGCCAAAAATTTAATAGTCATGGGTGACTGGAATACGATAGTAGGAAAAGGAAGAGAAGGAAAAGTAGATGAGTATGGACTGGGGAAAAAGGAATGAAAGAGGAAGCCACATGGTGGAATTTTGCACAGAGCATACTTTAATCTTTCTATAATATTGCCCTCAAGTACATATTCCTTACACAGACCCTCTATATACTCCCTCCACCTTTCAGTTTTCCCTTCTTTACTCAGTACTGTTTCTCCATCTAAGCTCTTGATATTCATACAGGTGGTTCTCTTTTCTCCAAAGTTCTCTTTAACTTTCCTGTGGGCAGTATCTATCTTATCCCTTGTGATATATGCTTATACATCTTTACATTTGCTCTTTAGCCATTCCTGATTAGCCATTTTGCCCTTCCTGTTGATCTTATTTTTTATGGCATTGATTCATTTGTCTAGTTTTTTTTTAATTTATTTTACTCATCTAGTTCTGTAGGACCAAATTTAGGAGAAGATGTCCAAGGTCATGGAAGGTGTCAGTACTTGAAATTACAACATGAAAGTAATAACAGATAAAATAAATGTTTATGAAGCCAAAAAAACAAGCCGAAAATTAGTTTATGTGAATGCACTCAACAATATAACACAGCAATCAGCTTAAATTTTCAAGGAACTCCTTGACAAAATAGAATGAGCGACCCATGAGGAAACTCTTCAGTTTTGATTTGAAAGCACGTGGATTACTGCTAAGATTTTTGCATTCTTTTGGTAGCTTATTGAAAGTGGATGCAGCAGTATACTGCTCACCTTCCTGCACAAGAGTCAAGGAAGTGCGATCCATCTGCAGATTGGAATTCTGCCTAGTATCAACCGAGTGGAAGCTGCTAATTCTTGGTAATAAGCTGATATTGTTAACAAGAAACAATAGTAAAGAATATATGTATATTGAGAGGCCAATGTCAGAATACTAAGACTACTGAGCTGGGGTCAATAAGAGCATGGTTGTTTGGTTTCATTTCACTTTGCCCATATTGAGTAAGAACTTAATTTAAAAATTTGTAATTGTCCTGGGACCATGAACCACTGTGAGAAATGACTCGGGCCAGTATTGCCATTTGTATTAAGAAGCAATACAAAATATACCCTCCAATTTGGCACTGATCAGCATTTTGAAGCTTGTGTTGTAGAAGTAAAATTAATGGTTAGTTCATAGTAATAGAAATGATATTCTGTGGTCCAACTGCTGATTCTGAGTTATTTATAAACCAATTACATGCATTACTAAAGTTTTTAACTTATAAATCGAATAATGCACCAGTACAATAGTATTAAGAGTACATTGTAATTCAAATGTTCAAGCAAATCATCCCTTGTCATTTTGTGTAATTTAACTCTTCCTTATACAATTTATAAGAGGAATTAAGATAATCAGCAGTGCTGCCATTGACAATGTTGCTGTCTATAGACATACTGAGATTGCAAACAAACTGTGTAAATAGATTCAGGTAAACTGTAAAGTTA
Source organism: Schistocerca gregaria (assembly GCF_023897955.1). Lineage (NCBI taxonomy): Eukaryota > Metazoa > Arthropoda > Insecta > Orthoptera > Acrididae > Schistocerca > Schistocerca gregaria. The sequence continues at coordinate 393,713,463 of NC_064927.1, read as the reverse complement.
ATAAATGAAAAATGAATTTTATTAGGGACTGGAAAGACGTACACAACCTACATGTTGTCAATGAAAAATGCAACATATTCTGTAAAGTAGCCCTTAGTTCCCAACAAAAATTCCACAGATGTTAATGGTGCATTTGGTGATCTTGTAAATAGCCAATGAGAAATACCAAAACAGGTGACTTCAGCCTGAAAAAAGGGCAGATAATTTGATTTTGCTCCATTGTCTTTTGCGCCATGGCCTCTGAATTGAGTTCATTACAGGGACCTTGTACTTATGGAGCACAATGGCAACTTTGTAACCTGGTATGTCTCACAGACTTAAAACCATTGGTAGATAATGTCCAAAATATGGTATGGATATGGGCCTTATTTCTTTTATGAAAGTACAGATGGAGTGTAGAGCAGTGGGGCTGCAAAAAGACTGATCACAGAGTTAGTTGCGGCACTAGCAAAAACTCTTGGTTTGAGGGAAATAAATTGTGTTTTGCAAAAATTCTGCAGTTAACTTTACTCTGGGTGAAAAGGTGAAAAAACTTTTTTATCGCTGTTGAACTAAAATTATCTGAGAAAGCAGTTGTAGATTGGAAAAGCTTCTGTAGAGAAGTGTGTATTGAAATGTATTCTAAGGAAAGTGAGAAACTTGGTGACAACGGTGTTATTGTGGTGGACATCAGCAAGAATATATTTGGAACGAGTAACTTTGATTGGGGGTGGGGTGTAGGAAGGTGATTTTTGGAGGAATTGGAAGAGGAACCCCCCCAAGTGTTTCTTCAAAGGTGTTCCCAGCCTTACAAAGAAGGTGACACTCAGTATTACCAAAAAGTACATCCTTGCAGGAAAGGCAGCAATTTCTGGCTGTCTTAGGTCATACAAGAGTTTGAATGATGAAGGATTCAAACATTTTACTATTGATCACAAAGTGACATTAAGGATCCTAAAATGGTTGCACATACTAAACAGTATTAACGCCACTTGCTATCCACCTATGTAACTAAATAAAAGGCAAGTTTTGTTTATTTTTTTCCCACCAAACACACTTTGCTTCCTTTTATTTATGAAGCATCATTAATAGCCCATAATGCATAATGATTCATAAATACAAAGAAGTGAATATAAAAGTAAAGACTTATGTAGTTGTATACACAGACCACATATGCAAGAATATAATAATGACAATGCTTGTGGTAAATAATTCATTATGAGCTCCTGTGTATTAGTGTATTTCTGTGGAACTCCATTTCCATTGCACTATGATATGTATTATGTAACAGGATGCTATGTTAAAAATGTAATATTTGTTTCTACCATGACAAGCAAAAACACTGTTATTGGTTATACAGATCAGCTGCTCCACCATCTTAGCTTCCCATCATCGCTTACAGCAGATGGTACCAACATACACTTCAACATAAGAGCACTGACGACCGTTTGTAAATTTTTACTGGCAGCAGTAGCTGTTCGCAAAATATTTCAATTTTCCGAAATCACTAACAAGTTTTTCTCAATTACTGCCACTTTCTTCAAGAAAATTTAATATTTGTTAGTAAAACTAGACCTCAAGCAGGTCAATTTGTTATCCCACTTGTCCATTTGCCTCTTCATTGGTCTTTGAAAATTCAGACAAAAACTCAGTGCATAATTCATAGGAGGTCATGTTTTTGTTACACTCAAACATTCAACAAAAAAGGCAAAAATATAAAAAGCAGCAAATGAAACAGGCAAAAGGGAATAAAGACCTCTAAAAATTTAGCTTGACAGGAAATTCAAAAGGCCAAAACAGGAATGGCTGGACAAATTACACAAGGATTTAGAAGTATGCATGACTAGGGGGAATACAGATGTGATTTGTAGAAAGTTAAGGAGACCTTTAGAGAAAAAAGAAGCACCTGTTTGATTAACAAGAGCTCCAATGGCACACCAATACCAAGCAAAGAAAGGAAAACCGAAAAATGGAAGGGACATACAGAAGGGCTATGAAACGGAAATGAACTGGAAGGCAATATTATAAAAATGGGAGAGGAAGTAGATGAAGATGCGTTGGGAGATATGATACGATGAGATGAATATGACAAATCACTGAAAGATGTAAGTTGAAACAATCCCCCTAGAGTAGATGACATTCCCCCTTAATTAATGAGATCACTGCGAGAGCACCAGCGGTGACAAAACTATTACCTAGTGTGCATGTCATATGTGGTTGCTTTTATTATACACTGAGGTGTCAAAACTTGTGGAATACATCCTAATATTGTGTTGGATCCCCTTTTGCCTGGTGTAGTGCAGCAACTTGACATGACATACTCAATAAGTCATTGGAAGTTCCCTGCAAAAATGCTGAGCGAAGCTACCTCTATAGGCACCAATAATTGCAACAGTGTGGCTGGTGCAAGATTTTGTGCACAAACTGACCTCTCGATTATGTCCCACGAATGTTCAATGGGATTCATGTAGGGTGAAGTGGGTGGCTAAATAATTCGCTTGAATTGTACAGAATGTTCTTCAAACCAATAGCGAACAATTGTGGCCCAATGACAGTGCACGTTGTATTCCATAAAAATTCCATCGTTGTTTGCAGTAAATGGTCTTCGAGTAGCCAAACATGACCATTTCCAGTCAATCATCAGTTCAGTTGTCTGCCCCTATAGCTGAATGGTAAAATATAATAAAGTATTGTACCCTTTCCTTTCTCCTTTTATTTTTTTAATAAAATGTTCAAAGGCATATTTAATTTTTGTTTGTGGGTAGAACCTGAATGGGGCAAAAAAAGTGTTCAATGTGACAGACTGCCATCCTCAGGGGGCCATGGTTCAATTCCCAGCTGGGTCGGGGACTGGGTGTTGTGTTGTCTTCATCATCATTTCATCTCGATCCGGTGCACAGGTCGCCCAACGTTGCGTCGAATGTAGTAAGACCTGCACCAAGGTGGCTGGACCTGCCCCGTAAGGGGCCTCCCGGCCAATGACGCCAAATGCTCATTGCCATTTTTTCCATCAGTTCAGTTGCACCAGAGGGTCCAGTCCATTCCGTGTAAACACAGCCCACACTATTATGGAGCCACCACCAGCTTGCACAGTGCAACTTTGGTCCATGGCTTCGTGGGGTCTGTGTTACAATCGAACCCTACCAACAGCTCTTAGCAGCTGAAATCAGGGCTCATCTGACCAGGCCACAGTTTTCCGATCATCTATTGTCCAACCAATACGGTCATGAGCAGACGAGTGGCGGAGCAGGTGATGTCATTGTGTCAGCAAAGGCACTCATGTCGGTTGTCTGCTGCCATAGCCCATTAATGCCAAATTTCGCTGCCTGTCCTAATGGATATGTTTGTTTTACATTCAACACTGGTTTCTAAGTTTATTTCACACAGTGCTGCTTGTCTTTTAGCACTGACAACTCTATGCAAATGCCACTGCTCTCAGTCGTTAAGTGAAGGTCATTGGCCACTGCATTGTCTGTGGTGAGAGGTAATGCCTGAAATCTACTATTCTTGGCACCCTTTTGGTACTGTGGAGTTCAGAATAGAGAATTCCTTAGCAATTTCTGAAATGGAATGTCCCATGCATCTAGCTCGAACTACGATTCGGTGTTCCAAGTCTGTTAGTTTCTGTTGTGCTCTACAATTTCTACCTAATCCTTCCTGCCTCCCCCTCCCCTCCCCCCCCCCCCCCCCTCCATTTTCACACTGACAATTCCTTTATGCCTCAGCATCTTTCTATCAACTGACCCCTTCTTTTAGTCAACCTGTGGCATATATTTGTTTCCACCAAAGTCTATTCAGTACCTCTCATTAGCTACTCAATCTACTCATCTAATCTTCAGCATTCTTCTGTAGCATCACATTTCAAAAGTTCTCTTCTATGCTACAGCCAGTCTGCATTTTACATCCTCTCTACATTGGTCATCATCAGTCATTGACAGACACTTATAGTGTCTCATTTTCTAATGTCATTCCTCCAGCATTGTGTGATTTAATTTGATTGCATTCCATTACCGTTGTTTTACTGTAGTTGATTTTCATCTTATAACATGTTTTCAGAACATCATCCATTACATTCCGTTATAACCATGAGACACAACCTTCTCGATCACTGCTTCCCTCTCACGTCCTTCGACTCATAACTGCAATCTGGTTTCTGTACATGTAAATAACTTTTACCTCCTGCCTTTTACTCCTGCTACTTGTTACTTCAGAGTCTATTCTCATCAACAATGTAGGAAACAACAGGTCACTACTTACCATAAAGTTGCAAAACAGAACAATTATAAGACATTTACATAAAGCTTTTGGCCACGGCCTTCATCAACAAAGAGAAACCCACACCATTCGTACACACGAGCAGGCACACCTATTGCATATATGTGACCACTAACTCCAGCATCTCAAGCCTGAATGTGACTATTACATTGAATGCAAGTAGCAGTCTGGAGGCAGCAGGGATGGGGAAGGGATAGTAGTACATGGTTTGGGGGAGAGACAGGAGTGCTGTCTGGTAATGTGTGCAGGGATTAAAACGACAAAAAGCACAGTATCAGGAGGTTGTGGGGCATGGATATGAGGGGAATTTTGTTGTTGTTGTTGTTGTTGTTGTTGTTGTTCGTCTTCAGTCCTGAGACTGGTTTGATGCAGTTCTCCATGCTACTCTATCCTGTGCAAGCTTCTTCATCTCCCAGTACCTACTGCAACCTACATCCTTCTGAATCTGCTTAGTGTATTCATCTCTTGGTCTCCCTCTACGATTTTTACCCTCCACGCTGCCCTCCAATACTAAATTGGTGATCCCTTGATGCCTCAGAACATGTCCTACCAACCAATCCCTTCTTCTGGTCAAGTTATGCCACAAACTTCTCTTCTCCCCAATCCTATTCAATACTTCATCATTAGTTACGTGATCTACCCATATAATCTTCAGCATTCTTCTGTAGCACCACATTTCGGAAGCTTCTATTCTCTTCTTGTCCAAACTATTTATGGTCCATGTTTCGCTTCCATACATGGCTACACTCCAAACAAATACTTTCAGAAACGACTTCCTGATACATAAATCTATATTCGATGTTAACAAATTTCTCTTCTTCAGAAACGCTTTCCTTGCCATTGCCAGTCTACATTTTACATCCTCTCTACTTCGACCATCATCATTTATTTTGCTCCCCAAATAGCAAAACTCCCTTACTACTTTAAGTGTCTCATTTCCTAATCTAATTCCCTCAGCATCACCCGATTTAATTTGACTACATTCCATTATCCTCGTTTTGCTTTTGTTGATGTTCATCTTATATCCTCCTTTCACGACACTGTCCATTCCGTTCAACTGCTCTTCCAAGTCCTTTGCTGTCTCTGGCAGAATTACAATGTCATCGGCGAACCTCAAAGTTTTTATTTCTTCTCCATGGATTTTAATACCTACTCTGAATTTTTCTTTAGTTTCCTTTACTGCTTGCTCAATATACAGATTGAATAACATAGGGGAGAGGGTATAACCCTGTCTCACTCTCTTCCCAACCACTGCCTCCCTTTCATGCCCCTCGACTCTTCTAACTGCCATCTGGTTTCTGTACAAATTGTAAATAGCCTTTTGCTCCCTGTATTTTACCGCTGCCACCCTTAGAATTTGAAAGAGAGTATTCCAGTCAACATGGTCAAAAGCTTTCTCTAAGTCTACAAATGCTAGAAGCGTAGGTTTGCCTTTCCTTAATCTTTCTTCTAAGATAAGTCGTAAAGTCAGTATTGCCTCACGTGTTCCAGTATTTCTATGGAATCCAAATTGATCTTCACTGAGGTCCGCTTCTACTAGTTTTTCCATTCGTCTGTAAAGAATTCGTGTTAGTATTTTGCAGCTGTGGCTTATTAAACTGATTGTTCGGTAATTTTCACATCTGTCAACACCTGCTTTCTTTGGGATTGGAATTATTATATTATTCTTGAAGTCTGAGGGTATTTCGCCTGTTTCATACATCTTGCTCACCAGATGGTAGAGTTTTGTCAGGACTGGCTCTCCCAAGGCCGTCAGTAGTTCCAATGGAATGTTGTCTACTCCGGGGGCCTTGTTTAGACTCAGGTCTTTCAGTGCTCTGTCAAACTCTTCACGCAGTATCGTATCTCCCATTTCATCTTCATCTACATCCTCTTCCATTTCCATAATATTGTCCTCAAGTACATCGTCCTTGTATAGACCCTATCAGGAGGTTGTGGGGCATGGATGTGAGGGTAAAAGGAACACAAAAGAAGGAGAGAGGGGAGGGATGGGCAAGTGTATTGGCAGAGGGCAATAAATAATGGAAGTGTCTTTTAATTGTGCCTGTCTACAGCTTAACGTGTCTTCTTTATGGTACGTAGCGATCTGTCTTCTCCTGCCTGGAATTTCTTTTCTCGTCAACATTGTCAAAATCGTTATTTAAATCTACAAATGCAACAAATGTAAGTTTACCTTTCTTGACTATCATTGAAGGAGGTCAGTATTGCCTCCCATGTCCCTAGAATGCTCCAGAACCCAAACTGACACTGATCTTCCCCAAGGTTGGCTTATATCAGTTTTTCCATTCTCCTGTAAATTATTCAGGTCAGTATTTTTCAGACATGATTTATTTAATTGATAGTTATGTAGTATTCACAATGTTCAGCATGTGCCTTCTTTGACATTTGAATCATTACCCCCTCCCCAGTTCTGAAAGTATTTTGGCTTCTCACAATTTTTGAGCATCACATGGAATAGTTTTGTGATGGCTTGTTCTCCCAAGGATCTCATTAATCCTTTGACTGCTGTGCATGAATTAACTCGTCATGCTCTTGCACTTTCTGTCAATCCAACTTTTTAGTTGTCTGTACTGCCTAGTTGTTTGTACTCCCTTTTGCTCATGTCAGCTGGTGCATTTTTGTATTTTCTACCTTTATGAATTTAAGTTCAATAGCCCGTGCATTGTCCAAAGGATTCGAATGAGCTTTTTTTCTTTTTGCCTATATGATCCACTACTGCCTTCAATATTTCCTCTCTCAAGGATAGCCATCTGTCTTCTGTTTTTTCCATATCCCTTCTTGAGTAAATCACTGTCTATTCTACATTTGAAACTCTCAACAACCTCTGCTTATTTCAACTTACTCAGGTACTATCTTCTCGATTTCGAACTTTTTCTGTAATCAACTTATTCAGGTCCCATCTTCTTAATTTCCAACTTCTCTGAAATTTATTCAGCTTTACTCTGCAGTTCAAAACCAATAAATTATGGTCAGAGTCCACATTTGTCCATGAAAATGTTCTGCAGTTTAAAATCTGGTTTCAAAACCTCTGTCATACCATGATGTAACCTATTTGAAAACATTCCTGTGTCTCCAAATTTCTTCCCTGTGTACAACCTCCTATCATGATTTTTAAACCAAATATTAGTGAAGATTATATCATACTCTGTACACGATTCTACCAGGTGGCTTCTGCTTTTATTCCTTACATAGAGTTCTCTTACTATATTTTCCTTTCTCTTTCTTTTCTGCTATTAAATTCCAGTTCCTCATAATTCTCTCCCTCAACAATATGAAAATTTTTTGTATCTCATCGCACATTACTTCAATGTGTTTATCAAGTGCAGAGGTTGTTGGTATACAAACTTGTAATATTGTAGTGGGTGTTGGTTTGTGTCTGTCTTGGGTACAATAATGAGTTTACTATGCTGTTCATGGAAGCTTACCTGCATTCTATTTTCTTACTCATTATCGGACCTGCTCCGGAAAAAACCATATTTTATAATGTATTTTTAACCCTGTCCTCACCTGATCAAAAGTCTTGTTCTTCCTACCATTACACTTCACTAATTCCCCTTACATCTAACTTCAACCTATCTATTCCTCTTTTTAATTCTCTATACTACATATGAACCCAGGAACTCAACTTTCCACAATGTGACAAGAAAGGCAATTATATATTTAAAGCACTTGTAGATTCAGAGACAGCTTTTGACAATGTTGACTGGAATAAATTCTTTGAAATTCTTAAGGTGTCACAGAGAGAACTTAAATTGAATGAAAAGTTATTTACAACTTGTACAGAAACCAGACTGCAGTTGTAAGAGTTGACAGACACAGAAAGCAGTGGTTGGGATGGGAGTTAGACATGGTTGTAGCCTACCCCTGATAATGTCTGAAAACTGTGAAACGAAAACAAAACAACTTTGCATTAATTCATGAAGATACTGTGCCATCCCAGCAACAGTTTTAGTGTAAAGATATAAAAAAATCTTGGAACAAGAAGTGTATCTCGCGACGAAACATGTACACGACCCTTGTGTGTTCCATCGACCGCATAGGTGGCATTAAATTTTCCTGTTTTTGTAGCAAATATTTAAATTTAATCTTCATATCATGGAGTAAACTCTTTTAATGCAATAACTTCTATGCTATTAATAAAGGTAAAGAATGCTCCTAGATTGTTGTTCTCTTCCTCTCTCTTCACTTGCTTCTAGTATTAGGAAGGAGACATCTTGAAGAAAATAATAATAATAATAATAATAATAATAATAATAATAATAATAATAATGTAAGCATTTGTACTGTTAACCTTGTTAATACAGTATGTTAAAGTTTATATGTGAGTTATTTCAATGTCCAATGAGCCCCTGTCATGTTCCTTGCATTGAATTAATTTTTCTTAAGACATTGGCAGCTCCACAATTTTAGCGGCCACTGTTTCAACGGTCACCATTACGCATCAACGTAAAAAGCAAAATCATAGTGGAAGCACAGGGACAGTCCACTTTAACATTTAACACACATTTTTTGAACAATGAGCCACAGTGGAGATCAACATTAGTTTTAAGATTTTACTTTTCAGCTTACGCCAAGAGCCAGGATTTGACCACCACAGCATGAATATGATTGTAAGAGGTGTACTCTGAGTATTGAGTGGGACCACAATAATTTCAATATTTGAGTCGATGCTCTTAAAGTACACACACACACACACACACACACACACACACACAATATATATATATATATATATATATATATATATATATATATATATATATATATATATATATATATTAAAAAACAAAGATTCCAAGACTTACCAAGTGGGAAAGCGCTGGTAGACAGACACAATAAAATAACACACAAACAAACACACACACACACACACACACACACACACACACACACAATTTCTAGCTTTCGCAACCGACGATTGCTTCTTCAGGAAAGAGGGAAGGAAAGGGAAAGACGGAAGGATGTGGGTTTTAAGGGAGAGGGCAAGGAGTCATTCCAATCACGGGAGCGGAAAGACTTACCTTAGGGGGGAAAAAAGGATGGGTGTACACACACACACACACACACACACACACACACACACACACAAACAAGCAGACATATTTAAAGGCCTTTAAATATGTCTGCTTGTGTCTGTGTATGTATGGATGGATGGATGGATGGATGGATATGTGGGCGGGCGCGCGCGAGTATATACCTATCCTTTTTTCCCCCTAAGGTAAGTCTTTCCGCTCCCGGGATTGGAATGACTCCTTACCCTCTCCCTTAAAACCCACATCCTTTCATCTTTCCTTTTCCTTCCCTCTTTCCTGAAGAAGCAACCATCGGTTGCGAAAGCTAGTAATTCTGTGTGTGTGTTTGTGTGTTTTGTTCATTGTGCCTGTCTGCCGGCACTTTCCCGCTTGGTAAGTCTTCGAATCTTTGTTTTTAAAGTTGATGTGACTTACCAACCAAAAGCGCTGGCAGGTCGATAGATACACAAACATACAGACAAAATTCAAGCTTTCACAACCAACGCTTGCTTCTTCCGTAAAGAGGAAAGGAGAGGGAAAGACAAAAGGATGTGGGTTTTAAGGGAGAGGGTAAGGTGTCATTCCAATCCCGGGAAGACTTACCTCAAGGGGAAAAAATGACAGGTACAAATGCGCGCGTGCACACACACACACACACACACACACACACACACACACACACACACACACACACACACACACAGACATTTGTAAAGGCAAAGAGTTTGGGCAGAGATGTCAGTCAAGGGGGAAGCACAGAGGCAAAGATGATGTTGAAAAACAGGTGAGGTATGAGTGGCGGCAACTTGAAATTAGCGGAGGTTGAGGCCTGGCGGATAACGAGAAGAGAGGATATACTGAAGGGCAAGTTCCCATCTCCAGAGTTCTGACAGGTTAGTGTTAGTGGGAAGTATCCAGATAACTCGGATGGTGTAACACTGTGCCAAGATGTGCTGGCCATGCACCTAGGCATGTTTAGCCACAGGGTGATCCTCATTACCAACAAACACTGTCTGCCTGTGTCCATTCATGCGAATGGACAGTTTGTTGCTGGTCATTCCCACATAGAAAGCGTCACAGTGTAGGCAGGGCAGTTGGTAAATCACGTGGGTGCTTTCACACGTGGCTCTGCCTTTGATCGTGTACACATTCCGGGTTACAGGACTGGAGTAGGTGGTGGTGGGAGGGTGCATGGGACAGGTTTTACGCCGGGGGTGGTTACAAGGGTAGGAGCCAGAAGGTAGGGAAGGTGGTTTGGGGATTTCATAGGGATGAACTAAGAGGTTACGAAGGTTAGGTGGACGGCGGAAAGACACTCTTGGTGGAGTGGGGAGGATTTCATGAAGGATGGATCACATTTCAGGGCAGGATTTGAGGAAGTCGTATCCCTGCTGGAGAGCCATATTCAGAGTCTGATCCAGTCCCGGAAAGTATCCTGTCACAAGTGGGGCACTTTTGCGGTTCTTCTGTGGGAGGTTCTGGGTTTGAGGGGATGAGGAAGTGGCTCTGGTTATTTGCTTCTGTACCAGGTCAGGAGGGTAGTTGCGGGATGTGAATGCTGTTTTCAGGTTGTTGGTGTAAGGGTCAGGGATTCCTGACTGGAGCAGATTCGTTTGCCACGAAGACCTAGGCTGTAGGGAAGGGACCGTTTGATGTGGAATGGGAGGCAGAAGTACCACCTGCCTCGACTGACATCTCTACCCAAACTCTTTGAGTTTACAAATGTCTGCTTGTGACTGTGTATGTGCGGATGAATGTGTGTGTGTGTGTGTGTGTGTGTGTGTGTGTGTGTGTGTGTGTGTGTGTGTGGAACAAAAGGAATTGAAACAGCAAAACATGTATAGCAAAAAGGTAAGGTTTAAAGTGCAAGAGCCCTGGAAAAATTTGTATATCAAGGCCAAGTGCAGGCATCCTCAGTAAAAGCAGTAACCAGTGCTAAGAGTGTAGTAAGTGCTTTTGTGTGTTATTTTGGAAGGGATGTATGTACATTTGTGTTAGTGTTTGAAATTCTAGCTGTGTCAAATTAAATCCATGATGGGTGAAGAAGTTCAGGCAAAGGCACCTTTATCTAACGAGAATCATTTGCTTGATAAGGAAGTAGAAAACATTGTACAGAATGGAAATTAATCCCATGCCATCACGTCGGAAAACATACCTTCTGAAGAGGGGGGGGGGGGGGGGGCAGGCCCTGTGGATCACGTGCAGGGGAGCGAGTGAAGTGATAGGATGGGTGGGACACCAGTGTTTTCACCTATTGCCAACCTCTTTGCAGAATTTTTGTGATGATTTGATAAACTTCAACAAAGAGAACAAAATGTAGAGAAAAAACTGAGTAGCATACATTCCGAACTTGTGGAAATGTATGGTATATGCAAAGAAATGCCGGATCTAGTCCATAACTTAACTAGTGAGATGCAAAATTTACAAATAGCTCACAGTAGCCTTAAGGATGAGGTTCACACAAAAATGTAGAGCTTGGGGCACATCAAAAGATGGACACCCAAGCACTAAAGGTCGAAAAAGAGCTTGATGAGTGGCTATCTGTAAAGGATCGAGAAATCTCATCAGAGATCGAAGAAAAAAAAATCAGCTGTTGAAAAAGCAACAGTGGATTTGAGCACAAAAACCGATGCCAGCACTGCCGCAATTCAAGAAGAATTAGTTCAGATAGAGTCACGTGTACCAGCGGAGTTATCCGTTTGTCAAAAAGATGTCACTCGGAGACTAACCGAACTGGAAAAGCAAGCTGACAATCAAGGACTGGTATCAAGCAGTCTGGTTCTTGGCTTGGAAATGAGCAATAACAAACAATGCACAGAGCACTTACTTGCATGCACCAGCAGTTGACAACAGCAATTTACAGTGTGGAATGCCTTACTGAGATATAAGGATGGAAATGGATAGTGGTAATTCACTGTACCATAAAGAGATTAATGTTATTAAACATAGGCAGTTTCAACCGTTCAACAATGAAAAGCATACCGTACACCCCGTGGTGTTCATTAAAAGTTTCTGTAATGTTTTTCCACATACACTGCAAAAACATAATACAGCAGGAAAACCAAACCATGTGGTAAGAAGCCATAATAATAAAAAACCACTGATGAGATGCTGCAACTGCAGTTAAACATGTCTGGGACAAAAAACAAAACTGTGTTTTGCTGAATGTGGACCCACCCAAAAACACATGGAAACAAAAAACATCATAAGGTCACTGAAAAATACAATATCGGGAGGCTATGATGGATTGTCTATCAACATACTGAAAAGGTGCATAGACAAAATATATGATGCCACGACCACAGCAGTAAATGATGTACAGTGGAACTTCAATTTTATATTCTCTGATTTTACATTTTTACGATTCTACACAATTATTCATAGCGCCTATGAGAAACCCGTAAGATCAATCGTCTGTGAAAAACCCGTAAGATCAATACCACAAATTCCCCGATTTTATATTTTTTCCTAGTAGGGTTTATCTCGATTCTAAGTTTACTCGATGTCTTGCTTGACTTCATCCTGTTTTCTTCCTATTGCCATTTGATGCGGCTGAACGAGTTATAAGCGGTCAAAAGGCAGATGGTTTGCACCGTGGGTGGTGGTGGTGAAGAAGGAATATTTTAGGCTGCTGTGGAGAGGGGTGACATGAGAGAGGAGATGCCAATTTAATCCATGATTGGTGTTGCCAACACAGCTTGCAACATTTAGCTTCACCTCACAATTATGATACAACTACTGCTAGGTTGCAGTGGTAATGGAAAAACACGACAGTGAACGAGGAGTGTTCTGGACTGCAATGGTGACAAAGTTTGTCATTAAGCAGATGCCCACATTTATGCATATGGTTTAACCACTTAGCTGCTGTGATGTTTTTCCTTTAAATCAACATGTCCACCAATTTTTGCTCATTTCTGGGTGAGCACAGTGGATGATCTCTTAAAAACACATGTTTTGAATGTATAATTTGTGGTCATAGAATGATGGAAAATAGCCCAATTATATTGTACCCAGACACCAATAAAAAATTTTAACAAGTTTTTAATTGCTGTGATTTTTTTATGAACAGATGAAATTAACTATCACAAATTGTATTGTATTGTACATTTAATTTCCTTCACTTAGATTTTATACAAAATATTGGACAGGATAGTGGTTTTTAATCATATATGACAATTACCCCCATGAACCATGGACCTTGCCGTTGGTGGAGAGGCTTGCGTGCCTCAGCGATACAGATGGCCGTACCGTAGGTGCAACCACAACGGAGGGGTATCTGTTGAGATGCCAAACAAATGTATGGTTCCTGAAGAGGGGCAGCAGCCTTTTCAGTAGTTGCAGGGGCAACAGTCTGGATGATTGACTGATCTGGCCTTGCAACATTAACCAAAACGGCCTTGCTGTGCTGGTACTGCGAACGGCTGAAAGCAAGGGGAAACTACAGCCGTAATTTTTCCCGAGGACATGCAGCTTTACTGTATGATTAAATGACGATGGCATCCTCTTGGGTAAAATATTCCGGAGGTAAAATAGTCCCCCATTCGGATCTCCGGGCGGAGACTACTCAGGAGGACGTCGTTATCAGGAGAAAGAAAACTGGCGTTCTACGGATCGGAGCGTGGAATGTCAGATCCCTTAATCGGGCAGGTAGGTTAGAAAATTTAAAAAGGGAAATGGATAGGTTAAAGTTAGATATAGTGGGAATTAGTGAAGTTCGGTGGCAGGAGGAACAAGACTTCTGGTCAGTTGACTACAGGGTTATAAACACAAAATCAAATAGGGGTAATGCAGGAGTAGGTTTAATAATGAATAGGAAAATAGGAATGCGGGTAAGCTACTACAAACAGCATAGTGAACGCATTATTGTGGCCAAGATAGATACGAAGCACACACCTACTACAGTAGTACAAGTTTATATGCCAACTAGCTCTGCAGATGATGAAGAAATTGAAGAAATGTACGATGAAATAAAAGAAATTATTCAGATAGTGAAGGGAGACGAAAATTTAATAGTAATGGGTGACTGGAATTCGAGTGTAGGAAAAGGGAGAGAAGGAAACATAGTAGGTGAATATGGATTGGGGCTAAGAAATGAAAGAGGAAGCCGCCTAGTAGAATTTTGCACAGAGCACAACTTAATCATAGCTAACACTTGGTTTAAGAATCATGAAAGAAGGTTGTATACGTGGAAGAACCCTGGAGATACTAAAAGGTATCAGATAGATTATATAATGGTAAGACAGAGATTTAGGAACCAGGTTTTAAGTTGTAAGACATTTCCAGGGGCAGATGTGAACTCTGACCACAATCTATTGGTTATGACCTGTAGATTAAAACTGAAGAAACTGCAAAAATGTGGGAAATTAAGGAGATGGGACCTGGATAAACTGAAAGAACCAGAGGTTGTACAGAGTTTCAGAGAGAGCATAAGGGAACAATTGACAGGAATAGGGGAAAGAAATACAGTAGAAGAAGAATGGGTAGCTCTGAGGGATGTAGTAGTGAAGGCAGCAGAGGATCAAGTAGGTACAAAGACGAGGGCTGCTAGAAATCCTTGGGTAACAGAAGAAATATTGAATTTAATTGATGAAAGTAGAAAATATAAAAATGCAGTAAATGAAGCAGGCAAAAAGGAATACAAACGTCTCAAAAATGAGATCGACAGGAAGTGCAAAATGGCTAAGCAGGGATGGCTAGAGGACAAATGTAAGGATGTAGAAGCTTATCTCACTAGGGGTAAGATAGATACTGCCTACAGGAAAATTAAAGAGACCTTTGGAGAGAAGAGAACCACATGTATGAATATCAAGAGCTCAGATGGCAGCCCAGTTCTAAGCAAAGAAGGGAAGGCAGAAAGGTGGAAGGAGTATATAGAAGGTTTATACAAGGGCGATGTACTTGAGGACAATATTATGGAAATGGAAGAGGATGTAGATGAAGACGAAATGGGAGATACGATACTGCGTGAAGAGTTTGACAGAGCACTGAAAGACCTGAGTCGAAACAAGGCCCCCAGAGTAGACAACATTCCATTAGAACTACTGACGGCCTTGGGAGAGCCAGTCATGACAAAACTCTACCAGCTGGTGAGCAAGATGTATGAGACAGGCGAAATACCCACAGACTTCAAGAAGAATATAATAATTCCAATCCCAAAGAAAGCAGGTGCTGACAGATGTGAAAATTACCGAACTACCAGTTTAATAAGCCACGGCTGCAAAATACTAACGCGAATTCTTTACAGACGAATGGAAAAACAGGTAGATGCAGACCTCGGGGAGGATCAGTTTGGATTCCGTCGAAATGTTGGAACACGTGAGGCAATACTGACCTTACGACTTATCTTAGAAGAAAGATTAAGAAAAGGCAAACCTACGTTTCTAGCATTTGTAGACTTAGAGAAAGCTTTTGACAATGTTGATTGGAATACTCTTTTTCAAATTCTAAAGGTGGCAGGGGTAAAATACAGGGAGCGTAAGGCTATTTACAATTTGTACAGAAACCAGATGGCAGCTTTAAGAGTCGAGGGACATGAAAGGGAAGCAGTGGTTGCGAAGGGAGTGAGACAGGTTGGTAGCCTCTCCCCGATGTTATTCAATCTGTATATTGAGCAAGCAGTAAAGGAACCAAAAGAAAAATTTGGAGTAGGTATTAAAATTCATGGAGACGAAATAAAAACTGAGGTTCGCCGATGACATTGTAATTCTGTCAGAGACGGCGAAGGACTTGGAAGAGCAGTTGAACGGAATGGATAGTGTCTTGAAAGGAGGATATAAGATGAACATTAACAAAAGCAAAACGAGGATAATGGAATGTAGTCAAATTAAATCGGGTGATGCTGAGGGAATTAGATTAGGAAATGAGACACAAAGTAGTAAAGGAGTTTTGCTATTTAGGAAGTAAAATAACTGATGATGGTCGAAGTAGAGATGATATAAAATGTAGACTGGCAATGGCAAGGAAAGCGTTTCTGAAGAAGAGAAATTTGTTAACATCGAATATAGATTTATGTATCAGGAAGTCGTTTCTGAAAGTATTTGTTTGGAGTGTAGCCATGTATGGAAGTGAAACATGGACGATAACTAGTTTGGACAAGAAGAGAATAGAAGCTTTCGAAATGTGGTGCTACAGAAGAATACTGAAGATAAGGTGGATAGATCACGTAACTAATGAGGAGGTATTGAATAGGATTGGGGAGAAGAGAAGTTTGTGACACAACTTGACTAGAAGAAAGGATCGGTTGGTAGGACATGTTTTGAGGCATCAAGGGATCACAAATTTAGCATTGGAGGGCAGCGTGGAGATTCAGAAGGATGTAGGTTGCAGTAGGTACTGGGAGATGAAGCAGCTTGCACAGGATAGAGTAGCATGGAGAGCTGCATCAAACCAGTCTCAGGACTGAAGACAACAACAACAACATGACGATTACATGTGTTTTGCTCATATTTTTGGGGTTTTAACATTTTCCTTGATTCTGCATTTTCCTCAATTTTGCATTTTTTAAGTCTAGACCACACAAAACATTTTCAATGTAATTGCATCAGGTTGTTTCCCAGATAGTTTAAAGATAGCACAAGCAATCTCAATTCACAAAAGGATAATAAATCCAAAACTGAAAACTGAAAACTACTGCCCCATCTCAATCTCACCAACATTTTCTAAGGTAGCTGAGTAAGTTATTTACAGACTAATGACACTCCTAAGTCAACACAATTTAATATTAGAAAATCAGAATGGCTTCATTACAAACAAGTCAACTTCAGTAGTTGCAGCACAATTACTGACAAAATGGTAACTGTCATAGAGAACAAGTAGTATGTTACTGGAATGTTCATTCACCTAGAAAAAGACTTTGATTGTGTCAACATGACCATATTATTTTACAAGCTGTGGAACCCAGGTATCAAAGGAACAGGCTATGAGTTAAGAAAATCATATATATGCAGCAGAAAACAATTTGTCTTGCTTAAAACAAACAGCATGTCTTCCAAATCCAAAATTACTGTAATGGAGTGCCTCAAGGTTCTACCCATGCTCAATGCATTTGGTAAACTTAAAACTGCCCTAACCAAGGCTGTCACACACACTCACCCACCCTGATCCTGAGGCTCGTCTTTCGATCACTACTGATGCCAGTGACTCAGCTGTGGGCACAGTTTTAAAACAGCACACCGCTGATTCCACCCAACCACTCTGCTTCTTTTCCAAGACACTAAGAGCCAGTGTTATTACCAACCAACCATACGTGATAACCACACAGTAGTAAATACTGATTACACAAACAAATTGTAACTCTTACATCCTAAGACAATTGATAAGCCAGAGCTACATAATCAGTTCTTACACAAATACTTAAAATTAAATAAATTGTACTGATTTCTACACATACCCATAAATTTCCTGTAAAGAAAACTATTCAAAATATAAAGTTTCAGCTGTTTTTTGGATTTAGTCATTCCCCCAATGACTGGTTTAACATAAAATGGAAGTTAATTGTATATTTTTATGCTTGAATAATTTACTCCTTTCCGTATCATGTTGAGATTTTTATATCTTTGTGAAGATCATGTTTACTTTTTGTATCGTGGTCATTACATTCACTGGTTTTTTTTTGTTTTTTTTTTAATTGTATAGTTATTGTTAACAAAGGACATTAGTGAAAAAAATGTACAGGGGTGGCATGATGAGGATTCCAAGCTGTTTGAATGTGTTCCTGCAAGAGCATCTGGGATGCACTCTAGCCATAATCCTGATGACTCTTTTCTGTGCAACAAAGACTGTTTGCTCGTGACTGGTTACCCCAAACTATGATGCTATATGTGACAAGTGAATGGAAATATCCTAGGAATGCAGCTTTGTTTCCAAGTTACAAACAGATAAAACAGAGTGAATGGCGAATCCTGCTGAATTCAGCGTTTTACATGGGTTATTGATGCGAACTGACCTGTTTATTTTGTTGTTTATGTGTAATCCCAGGTATTTGGAAGACTCAATTCCAATATTTCTTTCTCACCACATTTCATTTCCATTTTTCCAATTTGTTTTCTTAATTGTTTTATTTATTTGCTGTTTGAAACTGTATGCATTAAGTTTTGCTCACATTGAGTAACAGGTCATTTGAAGTGAGCCAATCTAGAGCTTCTTTGAACACAGTGTTCTCTATACTGCAATTGGGTGTTCAGACAATCATAATGGTTGTGTCATCAGCAAACAAGGTGAAGTGTGCCTTTTGTGTCATATAGCATAGCAGATCATTGACGAAGGTGAGGGAGAGTAAGGGACCCAGCACCAAGTCCTGTGGTAGTCTGTATTTTACTATGTCCCAGCCAGAGCAGGTTGGTGTCATTGCAGAATTCTTAAATGCTGCTAAGTGACCCCTCAACATATCTTTGAGGTAATTCTCTTTCTATGCAGCACAGCTGACTTTTTTTAAAAAAAATGAACACTCATACAACACAACAAATAAAGAAAGGAACTATACACTCACCTCACATCACATCACTTTGTGTGCTCAGAGTCCTCAGTACATAGCTTTGACAAATGTGATAAATACGTAAATTCTTCACAAAATAATACAGTAAGTATGACAAATTTTCAAATAAGTGAATTGTAACCTTGACATATCTCCTGTACACCAGACATAGGTTCTGAAATTTTGTACAGTTATGAGACAAATAAAACACATTTCACATTAATGAACGTAATTAAATGAGACTTCATCAAATATGCACTCAACTCTCGTAGTGGGTCAGCTTTGCAGCATTAATGTGTAAAATATATTAAATGTTTTCAGCTTGAGTATGACATATTTGGGGTTAATTAATGACATTGCACTGAAAAATAACTGAGTCAGATGTAGGTCAGTATTTACAAAATTTTTGTGTGTGTTGTCATTTCACTGTAATGATTTTATTATTGTTTATTGTACTTGACAGTTTGTAATACGTACATGGGGGGGGGGGGGGGGCATTTGAGTTTTTATAAGCAGTATGTATGAGTTCTATATACCTAGAAGGTTTTGCAAGTTATTGAGGCTTTCAGGATCATTGTAGTTTAAAACCACTGAAATCTCACGATCCTGCAATAGGTACCAGTAATTCATATTCAGAGCATGGGATCTAGCTCAATTATTATGATCACTTGGGTTTATTCGCACATTGTGAATAGGCCTGCGTGTTAATTCACATGTATCACTTTAGCGAAAATCCAACAGAAATTTGCAGACTGCATATAAATTGATGACACTGTCATTAAACTTGTTATACTAGATTTACAGAAGAATGAGAACGTCGCCAAAATAACTTCCCGTGGTTGCACGGCCTAACAGTGACGAGGATACTTTTCTCTTGTCTATTTGCAGTTGTATTCGTTTTAAATAAATATTGTTGCCTATTAACTCCATTAATTGAATAATATAGCAAACACGTTATTCTTACAAAGCTAGCTAATTTTTAACTCACTTTATTTTCAAGTTTTTAATGGAATCTTTACACCTGTAGACACGGGGTGTAAAATCATTTTCACCAGCGTACGTCGTAACACTGTGCAACTTCATAACGCGCGTACGATTATTGCCACGGTCAAAACAAGCTTTCTCGTTGCCTTGGTAACTAAAAATGTATTACCAACCTACACATCGGCCGAGGAAAACGTCCATATGTACAGGAAAGAGCACAGTTAAACGTTCTACTTACGAGTATATACGTCCCGTTAATGAAGAGACACTTGCATTTAGCACCAAAAATGTATGTCGGCTGCTGTCGTTAAAACATGTCGTGAAAAGTTCGCTATACCACCACATTTTTATCGTACGATTATGGCAGCATTTCAGCGCCTTTTTCAAATTAATCTTTCCCAGTCTCACAGTCATCGCTGTATGCGTTTACGTAAAAATGCATTTAGCCGTATCAGGTAAATAAACAACAACATAGCCTTGCGTTTTGACATAAATTATGTACTGCTGTGCATTTATATTTTTATTTTACGTTATGACAAATGCTATTTAAACAGTGAGTGCTTTAGATACTATTGTACATCATTTCCAGTTCAGTGTTATGAAAGTAAGAATTAGAATGGGAACAAAATCTGCATCTGTCTTACAAAATTAAAGAATGTCAATATGCTAGTTGTGGTGGTGGTGGTGGTAGATGCTGTTGCTGTTGTTTTATTATTAATGATTTTTTACGTTGTTACATATAAAATAGTATATTCCGTGTTTTTAACGTTGCTTTTACGTCAATGATTATATTTTAATGTTAATTATGGGCTTAATTTCAGGTTAAATGAATGGTACCTGTGGTGCATTTTTTCCACGAAGTTTCAGATCGTTACAGGTTGTTGTTGTTGTGTTGTCTTCAGTCCTGACACTGGTTTGATGCAGTTCTCCATGCTCCTCTATCCTGTGCAAGCTTCTTCATCTCCCAGTACCTACTGCAACCTACATCCTTCTGAATCTGCTTAGTGTATTCATCTCTTTGTCTCCCTCTACGATTTTTACCATCCACGCTGCCCTCCAATGCTAAATTTGTTATCCCTTGATGCCTCAAAACATGTCCTACCAACCAATCCCTTCTTCTGGTCAAGTTGTGCCACAAACTTCTCTTCTCCCCAATCCTATTCAATACCTCCTCATTAGTTATGTGATCTATCCACCTTATCTTTAGGATTCTTCTGTAACACCACATTTCGAAAGCTTCTATTCTCTTCTTGTCCAAACTAGTTATCATCCATGTTTCACTTCCATACATGGCTACACTCCAAACAAATACTTTCAGAAACGACTTCCTGATCCATAAATCTATATTCAATGTTAACAAATTTCTCTTCTTCAGAAACGCTTTCCTTTCCATTGCCAGTCTACATTTCATATCCTCTCTACTTCGACCAACATCAGTTATTTTGCTCCCCAAATAGCAAAACTCCATTACTACTTTAAGTGTCTCATTTCCTAATCAAATTCCCTCAGCATCACCCGATTTAATTTGACTACATTCCATTATCCTCGTTTTGCTTTTGTTGATGTTCATCTTATATCCTCCTTTCAAGACACTGTCCATTCCGTTCAACTGCTCTTCCAAGTCCTTTGCTGTCTCTGGCAGAATTACAATGTCATCGGCGAACCTCAACATTTTCATTTCTTCTCCATGAATTTCAATACCTACTCCGAATTTTTCTTTTGTTTCCTTTACTGCTTGCTCAATATACAGATTGAATAACTTCGGGGAGGGGCTACAACCCTGTCTCACTCCCTTCCCAACCACTGCTTCCCTTTCATGCCTTTCGCTCCCTGTATTTTACCCCTGCCATCTTCAGAATTTGAAAGAGAGTATTCCAGTCAACATTGTCAAAAGCTTTCTCTAAGTCTACAAATGCTAGGAACGTAGGTTTGCCTTATCTTAATCTTTCTTCTAAGATAAGTCGTAAGGTCAGTATTGCCTCACGTATTCCAACATTTCTACGGAATCCAAACTGATCCTCCCCGAGGTCTGCATCTACCAGTTTTTCCATTCGTCTGTAAAGAATTCGCATTAGTATTTTGCAGCTGTGACTTATTAAACTGATAGTTCGGTAATTTTCACATCTGTCAGCACCTGCTTTCTTTGGGATTGGAATTATTATATTCTTCTTGAAGTCTGAGGGTATTTCTCCTGTTTCATACATCTTGCTCACCAGATGGTAAAGTTTTGTTATGACTGGCTCTCCCAAGGCCGTCAGTAGTTCTAATGGAATGTTGTCTACTCCGGGGGCCTTGTTTCTACTCAGGTCTTTCAGTGCTCTGTCAAACTCTTCACGCAGTATCTTATCTCCCATTTTGTATTCATCTACATCCTCTTCCATTTCCATAATATTGTCCTCCAGTACATTGCCCTTGTATAGATCCTCTGTATACTCCTTCCACCTTTCTGCCTTCCCTTCTTTGCTTAGAACTGGGCTGCCATCTGAGCTCTTGATATTCCTATGCCTTTTCCTACACTCGAATTCCAGTCACCCATGACTATTAAAATTTCATCTTCCTTCACTATCTGAATAATTTCTTTTATTTGATCATACATTTCTTCAATTTCTTCGTCATCTGCAGAGCTAGTTGGGATATAAACTTGTACTACTGTAGTAGGCGTGGGCTTCATATCTATTTTGGCCACAATAATGCATTCACTATGCTGTTTGTAGTAGCTTACCCACATTCCTATTTTCCTATTCATTATTAAAGCTACTCCTGCATTACCCGTATTTGATTTTGTATTTATAACCCTGTAGTCACCTGACCAGAAGTCTTGTTCCTCCTGCCAGCGAACTTCCCTAATTCCCACAATATCTAACTTTAACCTATCCATTTCCCTTTTTAAATTTTCTAACCTACCTGCCCGATTAAGGGATCTGACATTCCACGCTCCGATCCGTAGAACACCAGTTTTCTTTCTCCTGATAACGACGTCCTCCTGAGTAGTCCCCACCCGGAGATCCGAATGGGGGAGTATTTTATCTCCGGAATATTTTACCCAAGAGGACGCCATTATCATTTAATCATACAGTAAAGCTGCATGTCCTCGGGAAAAATTACAGCTGTAGTTTCCCCTTGATTTCAGCCGTTCGCACTACCAGCACAGCAAGGCTGTCTTGGTTAATGTTGCAAGGCCAGATCAGTCAATCATCCAGACTGTTGCCCCTGCAACTACTGAAAAGGCTGCTGCCCCTCTTCAGGAACCATACATTTGTTTGCATCTCAACAGATACCCCTCCGTTGTGTTGCACCTACGGTACGGCCATCTGTATCAAGACTTACCCAGCGGGAAAGCGCCGGTAGACAGGCACACACAGACAATTTCTAGCTTTCGCAACCGACGGTTGCTTCTTCAGGAAAGAGGGAAGGAGAGGGAAAGACGAAAGGATGTGGGTTTTAAGAGAGAGGGTAAGGAGTCATTCCAATCCCGGAAGCGGAAAGACTTACCTTAGGGAAAGGACAGGTGTACACTCGCACACACACACATCCATCTGCACATACACAGACACAAGCAGACATTTGTAAAGGCAAAGAGTTCGGGCAGAGATGTCAGTCAAGGCTGAAGTACAGAGGCAAAGAAGTTGTTGAAAAACAGGTGAGGTATGAGCGGCGGCAACTTGAAATTAGCGGAGGTTGAGGCCTGGCGGATATCGAGAAGAGAGGATATACTGAAGGGCGAGTTCCCATCTCCGGAGTTCGGATAGGTTGGTGTTGGTGGGAAGTATCCAGATAACTCGGACGGTGTAACACTGTGCCAAGATGTGCTGGCCGTGCACCAAGGCATGTTTAGCCACAGGGTGATCCTCATTACCAACAAACACTGTCTGCCTGTGTCCATTCATGCGAATGGACAGTTTGTTGCTGGTCATTCCCACATAGAAAGCGTCACAGTGTAGGCAGGTCAGTTGGTAAATCACGTGGGTGCTTTCACACGTGGCTCTTCCTTTGATTGTGTACACCTTCCGGGTTACAGGACTGGAGTAGGTGGTGGTGGGAGGGTGCATAGGACAGGTTTTACACCGGGGGCAGTTACAAGGGTAGGAGCCAGAGGGTAGGGAAGGTGGTTTGGGGATTTCATAGGGATGAACCAAGAGGTTACAAAGGTTAGGTGGATGGCGGAAAGACATTCTTGGTGGAGTGGGGAGTATTTCATGAAGGATGGATCTCATTTCGGGGCAGGATTTTAGGAAGTCGTATCCCTGCTGGAGAGCCACATTCAGAGTCTGATCCAGTCCTGGGAATTATCCTGTCACCAGTGGGGCACTTTTAGGGTTCTTCTGTGAGAGGTTCTGGGTTTGAGGGGATGAGGAAGTGGCTCTGGTAATTTGCTTCTGTACCAGGTTGGGAGGGTAGTTACGGGATGCGAAAGCTGTTTTCAGGTTGTTGGTGTAATTGTTCAGGGATTCAGGACTGGAGCAGATTCGTTTGCCACGAAGGCCTAGGCTGTAGGGAAGGGACCGTTTTATACGGAATGGGTGGCAGCTGTCATAATGGAGGTACTGTTGCTTGTTGGTGGGTTTGATGTGGACGGATGTGTGAAGCTGGCCATTGGACAGATGGAGGTCAACGTCAAGGAAAGTGGCATGGGATTTGGAGTAGGACCAGGTGAATCTGATGGAACCAAAGGAGTTGAGGTTGGAGAGGAAATTGTGGAGTTGTTCTTCACTGTGAGTCCATATCATGAAGATGTCATCAATAAATCTGTACCAAACTTTTGGTTGGCAGGCTTCGGTAACCAAGAAGGCTTCCTCTAAGCAACCCATAACTAGGTTAGCATATGTGGGTGGGGGGGGGGGGGGGGGCATCCTGGTACTCATGGCTGTTCCCTTTAATTGTTGGTATGTCTGGCCTTCAAAAGTGTTGAAGTTGTGGGTCAGGATGAAGCTGGCTAAGGTGATGAGGAAAGAGGTTTTAGGTAGGGTGGCAGGTGATCGGCGTGAAAGGAAGTGTGCCATTGCAGCGAGGCCCTGGACGTGCGGGATATTTGTGTATAGGCAAGTGGCATCAATGGTTACAAGGATGGTTTCCGGGGGTAACAGACTGGGTAAGGATTCCAGGCATTCGAGAAAGTGGTTGGTGTCTTTGATGAAGGATGGGAGACTGTATGTAATGGGTTGAAGGTGTTGATCTATGTAGGCAGAGATACATTCTGTGGGGGCTTGGTAACCAGCTACAATGGGGTGGCCAGGATGTTTGGGTTTGTGAATTTTAGGAAGTAGGTAGAAGGTAGGAGTGCGAGGTGTCGGTGGGGTCAGGAGTTTGATGGAGTCAGGTGAAAGGTTTTGTAGGGGGCCTAAGGTTCTGAGGATTCCTTGAAGCTCCACCTGGACATCAGGAATGGGATTACCTGGGGAAACTTTGTATGTATAGTTGTCTGAAAGCTGACGCAGTCCCTCAGCCACATACTCCCGACGATCAAGTAC
The DNA here is from genome assembly GCF_023897955.1 of Schistocerca gregaria. NCBI lineage: Eukaryota > Metazoa > Arthropoda > Insecta > Orthoptera > Acrididae > Schistocerca > Schistocerca gregaria. The sequence goes on along the minus strand of NC_064927.1, from coordinate 393,688,273 downwards.
CACGGTCGTGGAACCCTTGTCAGCCGGAAGAATGATGATGGATCGGTCAGCTTTCAGATCACGGATAGCCTGGGCTTTGGCTGTGGTGAGTAGGTTTAAGGTTTTTCAAGAAAGACTGAGAGGCAAGGCTGGAAGTGAGAAATTCCTGAAAGATTTGGAGAGGGTGATTTTGAGGAAGAGGAGGTGGGTCCCGCTGTGATGGAGGATGGAACTGTTCCAGGCAGGGTTCAATTTGGATAGTGTCTTGGGGAGTTGGATCATTAGGAGTGGGATCAGGATTATTTTTCTTCATGGCAAAGTGATATTTCCAGCAGAGACTACGAGTGTAGGACAGTAAATCTTTGACAAGGGCAGTTTGGTTGAACCCGGGAGTGGGGCTGAAGGTGAGGCCTTTTGATAGGACAGAGGTTTCGGATTGGGAGAGAGGTTTGGAGGAAAGGTTAACTACTGAATTGGGGTGTTGTGGTTCCAGATTGTGTTGACTAGAATTTTGAGGTGTTGGGGGGAGTGGAGCTGGAAGTGGGAGATTGAGTAGATGGGAGAGACTGGGTCTGTGTGCAATGAGAGGAGGTTGAGGTTTGTTGGAAAGATTGTGGAGGGTGAGTGAGTTGCCTTTCCGGAGGTGGGAAACCAGGAGATTCGATAGTTTGAGGTGGAGGGTGGCATGCTGTTCAAATTTGCGGTTGGCCTGTAGGAGGATGCTATGAACAGCCAGTGTGGATGTGGGAGAGGAAAGCTTGAGGACTTTGATTTGGGATAGGAGTTGATGGGTGTGTTCATTGGCCGAGTCGATGTATAGGTGTAGGATTAGGCAGGTGAGGGCTATGGACTGTGCAGTTTGGAACTGGTATAAGGACTGATGGAAAGAAGGATTGCAGCCAGAGATGGGAACTTTAAGTGTGAGGCCTTTGGGGGTAATGCCAAATGTCAGACAAGCCTGAGTAAATAAAATATGGGAGCTCCCGGGATTGGAATGACTCCTTACCCTCTCCCTTAAAACCCACATCCTTTCGTCTTTCCCTCTTTCCTGAAGAAGCAACCGTCAGTTGTGAAAGCTAGAAATTTTGTGTCGTTGTTTGTGTTTTATTGTGCCTATCTACCGGCGCTTTCCCGCTTGGAATCTTTGTTTTTAATATATTTCCCATATATATATATATATATATATATATATATATCATGAGCCATTAAAAATTGTTTCCTTCTTTCAAAAAAATTAACTACCTGGATAAAAATTCAGATTTAACATGATAATTCTGTGGATTTAGGTGTTCCAAGTCTGTAAGCAGCCATCATTCTTCTATCAGTCACAGCATTTGTAGACTAGAAAACAAGTAAGTCCTTGAAATCTCCTGCTTACCTCTAACTAAGCTACACACAAACTGCAAATGTTTTTCGACCATTCACCTGCTTATATATTCTACAAACCATTGTTAAGTGCATGGTCGAGGGGACAGCTCATCATACCAGTTATTATGGCTTTTTCCCATAAAGTTTATGTATGGAATATGGAAAGAATGACTGTTTAAATACTTTTGTGCATGCTGTAATGAATCTAATCTTGTCCCCCTATGGGAGCGATACATTTGGATTGTAGTATATTCTTTGAGTCATCCTTTACAGCCAGTTTTTGAAACACTACAAGTGAACTTAATCAGGATAATTTTGTTTATCTTGAAAAGTCAGCATATCCGTGACACACCCACAAATCAAACAAATCTGGGATCATTGGTGCTGCTCTTCTCTGTGTACATTCAATATCCTCTATTAGTCCTAGTTGACATGGATCTCACACTCTTTAACAATATTTCAGAATGGGCCACGTGAGTGATTTATAAGGCATCCCTTTTGTAGACTGATTGCATTTCTCCAGTATTCCACAAATAAATCAAGTCTACCACCTCTGTTGCGTCCAACTGAGCCTATGTGATCATTCCATTTCATATTAGGCCTACTGCAGTGTTACATCCAGACATTTGTATGAGCTTACCATTTCCAAATTCTACAATATGCCCTTCTACATCTACATCTATATTCAGCAAACCACTGTGAGGTGCATGGCAGTGGATGGTTCAAATGGTTCTGAGCACTATGGGACTCAACATTTGTGGTCATCAGTCCCCTAGAACTTAGAACTACTTAAACCTAACTAACCTAAGAACATCACACACATCCATGCCCGAGGCAGGATTCGAACCTGCGACAGTAGCTGTCGCGCAGTTCCGGACTGCGCGCCTAGAACCGCTATACCACCATGGCCGGCCATGGCAGTGGATATGTCCCATTGTACCGGTTACTAGGGTTTCTTCCTGTTCCATTCACATATTGATGACGAGAAGAATTACTGTTCGACTGCCTCTGTGCATTCAGTAATTATTCTTATCATTTAAAGCCAGTTGCTCTAACTTTGTTAACGGACTCTCTCAAGATAATTTACATCTATCTTCAATTCAGTTCCCTTGGTATCTCTGGGACACTATCCCACGGATTAAACAAACCTGTGAGCATTTGTTTTGCCCTTCTCTGTGTACATTCAGAACACCCCCTCCACACCCCTGCCCCCCCATTAGACACACACACACACACACACACACACACACACACACACACACACACACACACACAAAAACCACCAAACTCTTTGCCTTTACAAATGTCTGCTTGTGTGTGTGTGTGTGTGTGTGTGTGTGTGTGTGTGTGTGTGTGTGTGTGTGTGTGATTTATTGTGCCTGTCTACCGGCACTTTCCCGCTTGGTAAGTCTTGGAATCTTTGTTTTTAATGTATAAATAGTCAGTCAGATATTGATAAGATTTCAAAGAGTTGCAGAGATTGGCAACTTGTTCTAAAGGTTCAGAAATGTAAAACTTTGCACTTCACAAAATGTGACTGCGATATCAATGAGTCACTGTTGGAATTGGTCAACTCATACAAATACCTGGGTGTAACACACTGTAGGGATATGAAATGGAATGATCACATAGGTTCAGTTGCGCTACAGCAGGTGGTAGACTGTTTTATTGGTAGAATACTGGGGAAGTGCAATCCGTCTACAACTAGGAAAAAGAAAAGCACTTTGTCTTCAGGACACAAATGGCCCATCGGGACCATCTGACTGCTAAGTCATACTCAGCTGAGGATGCAGATAGGAGGGACGTGTGGTCATCACACCGCACTCCCAGTCGGTATGATGGTTTTCTTTGACCAGAGCCACTACTATTTGGTAGAGTAGCTCCTCAGTTGGCATCACAAGGCTGAGTGCACCCCGAAAAATGGCAACAGCGCATGGCGGCCCGGATGGTTGCCCATCCAAGTGCTGGCCATGCCCGACAGCATTTAACTTCGGTGATCTGATGGGAATTGGTGTATCCACTGCTACAAGGCCGTTGCCATCTACAATAGAGATTGTTTACAAATTCTCTCTCTCTCTCTCACACACACACACACACACACACACACACACACACACACACACACACACACACACACACACACCCCAAACTCTCTGCCTGTGTGTGTGTGTGTGTGTGTGTGTGTGTGTGTGTGTGTGTGTGTGTGCATACCTGTTTTTCCCCCTAAGGTAAGTCTTTCCGCTCCCGGGATTGGAATGACTCCTTACCCTCTCCCTTAAAACCCACATCCTTTCGTCTTTCCATCTCCTTCCCTTTTTCCTGAAGAGGCAACCATCGGTTGCGAAAGCTAGAAATTTTGTGTGTGTGTTTGTATGTTTTATTTATTGTGCCTGTCTACCGACTCTTTCCCGCTTCGTAAGTCTTGGAATCTCTGTTTTTAATATATTTTTCCCATGTGGAAGTTTCTTTCTATTTTATTTACATCATTAATTTGACTATTTATACAGCTTCTTTCAGATAGTATTTCATTATAGATAACTGCATCATCTGCAAAAAGTCTGATTTTACTATTAATATTGTCTGCAAGGTCATTAATATACAACATGAACAGCAACGGTTCAAACATGCTTCCCTGGGGCGCACCTGAAATTACTTCTACATTAGAAGATGGCTCTCCAACTAAGATAACCTGCTGTAACCTCCTTATCAAAAGGTCTCAATTTAGGCACAAATTTCACTTGCTACCCCATGTGATTGTACTTTTGACAGTAAGTGTAGGGGCAGTACCGAGTCAAATGTTTTCTCCTCTCTTCAGAAATCAACAAATACTGCATCTACCCGACTGCCTTCATCCAAAGCTTTCAGTATGTCATGTGAGAAAAGTGCAAGTTTGGTGTGATATGATCAGTGTTTTCGAAATCCATGGTGGTGGCATTGAAAGGTCATTCTGTTCAAGATACCTCATGAAGTTTGATGTCAGAATATGTTTTAAGACTCTACAAAAAAAATCAATGTCAAGGATGTTGGATGGTAGTTTTGTGGGTCACTTCTATTGCTCTTCTTGTAGATGAACATTACTTGTGTCTTTTTCCAAGAACTTCACATGGTTTTTTGTTCGAATGACTGACGCTAGATTGTGGTTAGACGAGGGGGCCAACTCAGCCATAAATTCAGTATAGAATCTGACAGGCATTCCATAGGTGCCTGGTGCTTTGTTCAGTTTTAATGGTTTCAGCTCTTTCTCATCAGTGACACTAATACTTCTTCAATTCGTCTTTCCAGTGGTACGAGGAGAATTTCTTTGGGTTCTGTGAAAGGTCACTTGATAATTCTGCCACAGGAGTCATTGAAGGCTTCATGCACTGCTCTCTTGACAGCCAAATGTGTCTATCTATAGCCCTATGCTTTCTTTTACATCTATTATGCAGTAATCTCTGTTTCTATGGAAGTTTCTTAACAGTGACTTTTTACCATTGAGGTTCTATCATTGTGAACTGTTCTACTGGGTACATATGTATTCAGTAAATGGTCAACTATTCTTTTCAACTTGAGTCAGAGTTCCTCTGCATGCTCCTGTCCTGTGCCGAAAGTTTCAAGTTCCTCATTGAGATATGACACTACTATTTTTTTTCCTAGTTCACTGAACATACATCATTCTGCTTGTTTTAATAGTCCTTTGGTAACCATTGTTGCCACAATCGCATCATGGTCACTGATATCAGTTTTGATGTGGACATCCTCAACGAGCTCAGGTCTATTTGTCGTCATTAGATTCAATATATTTCCGTCATCAGTGGGGTTCGTAGCTATCTGTTCTAGGTAGTTTTCAGAGAAGGCATTTAGTAAAGTTTCACAGTATGTCTTACCTCTCACATCACTAACAAATCTAAGTTTCCCAATTAATTGTTGCATGATTAAAGTCCACACAGATGATTACAGTACGACTGAGGAACTTATATACAAGTGAACTGATGTTTTCTCTAAAGTTTTTAGTTAGATCAGGAGATGAGTCTGGTGGCTGATAGGAGGACCCAATCATCATTTTATGCCCACCCCTGATACTGAGTCTTGCTCAAACAATTTCACATGCAGCTTCAATTTTTACCTTGGTGGATTTGAGTTTCTTGTCTACTGAGACAAATGCACCACCTCCATTCCCCCATTTGCTTATCCTTTAAATATACACTTAAATTTTCCCCAAAAATCTCACTGCTATGAATATCAGGTTTCAACCAGCTTTTTGTACCTTGTATTACGTGAGCTTCACTGCTTTTCATGAGCTCTTCAAACCCTGGCACTTTGTTGCAAATGCATTGGCAGTTTACCATTAAGATTTTAATGCTCTCACCTGTGAGAGGCATTTCTTTCGATGTTACACTGATGCTTATGGGATTCTTACAGCTATCGTTATCTGGATTGGATGAAGAGTTACCTAATCTCTTTATTTATAACCTTGTGTGCACCCCACAAAAAGTCAGCTACCTGAGTAGCAGCCTTTGATGTGTAGTGCGCACATGACCAATTTAGGGGAACCCTACAGTTCTCAACCCTCTTGCACAAGTCCAGGAAGTCACAGCGTAGCTTGTCACAGAACCTTCTTAGTACCTGGTTCAGTCCTTCCACTTGACTCCAAAGTAAAGGGCCATGGTCAGTTCTGGGGACAATGGTGCAAACTGTGAGCTTAATTGAAACTCCATGCACAAGGCTGGTCTTCTCATTCTCCTCTGCCATCAACCTTGTGTAGTCAAATTGTTGTTAGAAACCAGAGGATAATGTGACTACTAGTGACTATTCCTAAATGTGCAAACACATTTCAGTGTACAGTGGATGTAATTACATTGCTTGTCAGAACAGTGGTTTTTCTCATTTTTTAAATGTATTTTTCTCTATTTCACATTTTGAATGTGTTTTGCAGTATATATAGGGGTTAGTATATTGAAATTTTACCTGTATACTGAATTTCTGATAGTCTAATTCTGACTTGTTTACACATTGACACCAAAACTTGTTACAAAGTGTCCACATCTACTTGCATTTTTTCTTTCTTGTTAATAGTCTTAGTATACTTTTTCTTGTCAAAAAAGTAAAGATCTGACATACCTGCATTATGTTTTACAAATATCTTGTGTCTTTTGAATTTCTGTTATGTGAGGCTTTGGCTTAGCTTTACATTTACAGATGTCTGGGCACTGAATTTGTGCTAATAACAAACTCCCCACATTATCAGAGGTTGCATTACTTTCATAGTGAAATTAATGTAGTGGAGAGAAATCTGAGCAGGTCACTAATGTCCTCTTCTATAAATGAAAAATATACAGTAACAACAGATTAACAGAGGGTCAGGAGAGCGTGCCCGTCAGGCACATTTGGATCAAACTGAAGAGAGCTAGTGAGAATGACGGAAAAGGGTTGGGGGGGGGGGGGGGGGGGGTTGGACTGGCTGTTGGTAGGTAAGGTTACGGCTATAGAGGAGGAGGACACAGTGTAACAGCATCATTGTTTCTACATGTGACAAGTTCCAGTTGCCAGAGTTGAGGGGAGAAGAGCCTCAGGTAGAACATGTGCAGCAGGCTCTAATTGTGAGCAGGAAACATTAAAAAGGTTCAAATATTAGGAAGCAGCAGTCATTGTAGAGGTGTAGTCCCTCAATTACAGGATAAGTTAAGAGAGAATAAACAAATCACCAGCATGTTCAAGCCCAGTGCCCGACTGATACAGCTGATTGAGGATTTAGGATATTTGTAGAAGGATTTTACCAAGGATGGAACAGCTAGGATAGGGATATATTGTACAACATAGATGGTAACCTGATGAAACTGCGTCCCTAACTGCTGGCACCAATATGAAGATGATTGAGGTGTTCTGCTGGCATGATTGGCCTCCTCTTGGCAATACTGTATGGTGAGATGTAGAACTGGCGGTGGCACTGATTCTCATTTTTTGTCATTCGGCGGTCTCTCGTGTTTCTGGCACAATGCCCTCAACCAGTCGGTAGTCTGCTCCAGGGCTGCGGGCACTCCACATTCAGAGACTGCTTATGCACATCATGAGTGCAGAGTGTGCTGTGGACACTGAACTGATTATAAACAATGCACCAGGGCACCAGCATCACACATAGGCAACATGCGCAGCAGCAACAGTGGTGCTGTAATCGAGTGAACTAGCTTTCACCTGTGAGTTACATGTCCGTCAAGTGCCCACAGATATTCCCCTGCCTGCTGTGTATGTAAGTCGCAGCCCAAACCTCAGTAGGCAGGTCCTTACTCAGCTCCACGCCAATGGCTGGCCGCATCCCACAGCGCCAACTGTCATAGCTTCCTACCATGCCTAGACTGCACCAGAAGGACCAGAGATGTTGCTACATACTGAGCAGCCAGCAATCTTCTTCAAACCCTCCCTCTTTCTCCTACTCTGGCCTCCCTAAACTCTGTACAACCTTGCCATTAGTGCTACTGTGAAACGTTGACTATGTACTTGTGCTAATGTCATCGTTGGACCGATGCCACTGCAAACTTTGATTCTGTTACTGTTTTAGTTGTTATTTTATTTTATGTTATGTTGAACTCTACTCTGCTTGTAATGCTATAATAAAATAAAATGCAAGCTTGGATCATCACTCATTGTGTGCACGCAATTTACAACCGAAGGCTACAAAACTGCTGACAGGGTGTACATTGCAGTGGTGCTGGTGGGGACTTTTTGTAGATGGGATTGTATTGCACCTCAACAGGACTGGGAAATGGAGGTCAGTGGAGTTAGTTAGAATATAGCAGATGGATTGTGGGGCCACACATGGACAAATATCTTTTGTTATGGATAGAAGGACTAATCCTTTTTTAGGATTAACACTGGCAATACATTCCTCCCCCTAAAACATATCCCAATCACTTTAGATATTTCTGCTGATTGGGTATCAAAAAGTTCAGCATCAGACACCAACATGAAAAATTGTAAAATATTTGAAAGATCTTTTGACCTTTCTGAACATTACTATCAGATAATAAAGCTAAAGCAACACTTGGTTAAACCTTCAAAACTACAGATTTACAAAAGTATCTTCTGAGAACATAAAAAGATACCTTTTTTAGAGGATTGGCAAATCAACCCTGGGATTAAATTTATATGGAAAACAATGTGGATGCTAAGTTCTTCAACTTCTGCATGTTGTTTAAATTAATTTTTAAGAAAGTGTTTCCAACAGTATCCACTTCTGTAGCAGCAGCAGCAGCTGCTGCTGCTGCTGCTAAGTAAAATAGATGAATATCTGTGGGTATTATAAAGTCCTCTCAGTTCTTTACAAAAACACTAAACTGATCCACAGATTACTACCAAAGATATGTACATGAGAGTACTGCTTGGTTCAAACAAATCATTTAGTGACAAAATAATATATAACACAGAACATAAAAGCAAAGTAGTGTGGGACATCACAAAACAAGAAACTGTGAAATGCTGGTACAAGGTTAACAATATATAAATCAAACATGGAAGTTGAATAATTTAAAATCTGCGGGAATTAGCAAATTTTGTAAATGACTGTGTGTCTGGTATTAAGGAGAAGTTTTAACTAAATCTTTCTAAAACACATGTAACACCCACAATTACTTACACAGCAAGCACATTGTTGTCATTTCTCACAATAGTCGAAGTCAGGAAGACAATACAGCAATCCCACATCAACAGATACAGAGATGAGGTTCCAGTCTTTGTTCTGAAGGTGAATGTAGTCTGCATACAAACCCCATTAACAAACATAATTATTAAGTCCTTTAGCCCACATTTTTTTCCAGAGTACATAAAGTGTGCGCAAGTTGTGCCTTAACTAATGAAAAGTAATAAAGGAACTATTAAAAACAACAGGTCAGTTTCATTATTGTCTCCATTCTCAAAAATAATTGAGTTGGTCATGAAATACAGACTAAAGAGTTACACAAGCAACCACACCCTTTTTAATGAAGCCCAGCTTCATTTCCAGTGTGGGAGAGTACAGTATCAACCATCACAGAGTTAAAAAAATGATAATATAAAATAATTCTGAACAAGCTAGAAGTGTTAGGTTTAAGAGGAATAGTGAAGAAGTGGTTCCAGTCCCTCCTGGAAAACATGGTACAGAAATGGCTCTAAGCACTGTGGAACTTAACATCTGAGATAACCAGTCCCAAAGACTTAGAACTACTTAAACCTAACTAACCCAAGGACATCACACACATTCATGCCCGAGGCAGAATTCGAACCTGTGACCGTAGCAGCAGTGCGGTTCCAGACTGAAGTGCCTAGAACTGCTCGGCCACAGTGGCTGGCATGGTGCAGAAGGTATAGATACTTAACACATCAGCTATTGACAAGTTTTTATTAAAACAACTGTCCAACAAGAAACACACAAAACGTGTATTGCGTCCAATTCTGTGCTTAATGTTCAGTATAATTAGTGACTTCCTAAACCGTATAAGACACAGAGAAAACTTCATTTGTTGTTGACAGCAACATTGTAGTCACTGATAAAACAGCAGAACTCTTATTCGAGACAACAACTGAAACCATCACGGATGTCTATTATTGGGCAATATGTAGTAAATCAACAGTGATTATAAAGGAAACAGACAGTATGCACTTCAGCATGAAGAAGGAAACCATTCTGTCACATTAGACAAGAAAAGAAATTTTAGATTTGTAGCAAACATGAAGTTTTTAGCAGTGAATAGTGATTGCCAACTGACGTGTAACGTACACAGAAAGACACTTGTAAAAAAAAAAGTAATTAGCATGTTATGTTCTTGGATTTTAGCATTAGTTTACAACAGTGAATGTCTTGTAATGACACACAGTCTAAAAAAAGACACACCATGAAGGAACTATCCAAATGGGATGGAAATTGGTAGATTTGATGCACACGTGCAGACAAACAAACAAGCAAGCAAGCAATTACAATTTTAGGAAAAATTCGAGAGAGAGAGAGAGAGAGAGAGAGAGAGAGAGAGAGAGAGAGAGAGAGAGAGTGTGTTTCACAAATTGACCAAGTCAATAATGTGCTAGTCCACCTCTGACCTTTATGCAAGCAGTTACTTGGTTTGTGTCACTGATTGAAGAAACTGTTGGACATATTCCAATTTGCACATTATATCATCAAAATGGATGGGCCCTCCTCATAATGCTCCAAACATTGTGAGCTCGGGAGAGATCTGGTGACCTTTCTGACCAAGATAATGTTTGATAAGCATGAAGACAGCCAGTAGAAAACCTCAGCATGTGCTTGTGGGCACTATCTTACTGAAGCGAAAGCCCAGGATGTCTTACCATGAAGAGCAACAAAATGGGGCGTAGAATATCATTGATGTACCGCTGTGCTGTAAGGTTGCCGTGGATGATCACAGGGGTTCTCCTATGAAAAGAGATAGCACATCAGATCATCACTTCTTTAGGAGGGTGATAATGAGGCTGGTGTCTCACTGATGTTCCAGGCCTCTCCAGGCACATCTTTGGTCTGCAATCTCATTGACTGGGGTAGAGTTGTGTTCAGTGATACATCCTGCTCCAAACTGATCTCCGATGATCAGTGAATACATGTCTCGAAACGCCCCATACAGTGATGGTATACCAACCTGTTGCACACCATACTATCTGACAAACAGGAGTGATGGCCTGAGGCACCATTCTTTTCACTGCTAGACATCTTAGGTTGTCATCTGTGTCACCCTTACAGCGCAGCGATACGTCAATGATATTCTATGCACAGTTTTGTTGCAGTTCATGAAAAGTCATCCTAGTCTTACAGCTCAGCAAGACGTTCTGATTCACAAATTGGACATAATTTGGCATGATATCCCTCATGAGGACATCCAATAACTCTTATCAATCAATGCAAAGCCAAATAACTGCTCACATAAGACCCAGACGTAGACCAGTGCACTACTGGCTTGCTCAATTTATGAAGTCCTTTCTCTTGAATAAATCCTCCATTTTTCTGAAATTGTTACTTTTTTCCCTCTATATACATACATACATACATACATCACATCAACTGATTCCTGTCCCATTCGGGTAATGCCTTCATGGTGCATCTTTTTGTCTTTGAGTATACTATGCCCATGTACACTCATTTCTTAGGTGTGGCAGTCACTTCCGAGGTTCAAACGACTGTAAATGTACACACAGTTTTTAAACTGCAGAAAAGAGTCTTAAGAATAGTAACTACGAGTAGAAATGAGGCTCATTCTGGAAAGTGGGCATCCCTACTGTGCCAAGTGAGTATCTACTACTCTCTGGTCCATAAGGGAAAACATTACTAAGTATTTAATTAATAGTGCAATTTAGGATTACATTTACCAAGGAATACAAAAAAACTTGAAACAGCATTTTCTATCGGAGAATTAAATTGCATAATAAGTTGTCCACAGAAATGAAATCAATTAGTAAACAATGGAAAATCCATGATGGATAATGGCAATATTATGAAGAGTATAGATTGCTACTCACCATGTAGCGGAAATGTTGAGTTACAGACAGGTAAAACAGAAATACGACTAAATGTGTAGGCCTGTGCTTTTGATCAGAAGACCTTGTTCTGAAATAGACGTATGTAGATACATATGTACAAATACAAGTACATGTCCCTGCCTGTCAAAACCAGACTGTGATCAACTGCGCATGGTGGGATAAGAAATCTGGGTGGTGGGGCTAAGAAGGAGCCTGGAGCAGGGGGAGAGAGAGAGAGAGCAGGGTATAGCTGTGGAACTGTAAAGTGCTTTTTGTGGAAACATACAGGGATGAGGTGAAGTGAGGATAGGACAGCTAAGTGCAGTCAGGACGTTAGACAGAGGGCAGGGTGGGGTGAAAAAGGAGAAAAGTAAATAGACTGTGGGTGTGCTTTTAGAGTAGAAGGCTGTGGAATGGGAACAGGGAAGAGATAGGTAGATGAAGTATAATGGCTAACAAAGGTTGAGGCCACGAGGGTTACGAGAATATAGGATGAATTGCAGGGAGAGCTCCCACACACACAATTCATAAGGCTGGTGTTGGTAGGAGGGATCCAGATGGCAAATGCTGTAAGGCAGTCACTAAAATGAAGAATCTTGGGATGGGCAGTGTGTTCAGCAACTGGGTGGTCCAGCTTTTTCTTTGCCACAACCTACATGGCACCACCCTTGTCAACCTATCTGTGGGCCATCTAGAGGAATCCTTCCTGCACACCCCAAATCCCAAACCCCTCATTTGGTTCAGTTTCACTGATGACGTCTATGTGATCTGCATTGAGGGCGAGGCCATCCTGTCCACATTTCTACAGCACCTGAACACCTTCTCCCCATGTGCTTCATCTTGTGCTCCTTAACCCAACAAGCCACCTTCCTCGATGGTGTCCTCCACCTCAAAGATGGCCACATGGACGAGGATACTGTGTAGGTTCAGTGGGTGTGGTGGGTAGGATAGTAGGTAAGACATTCCTCTTTTCACTTCAGGGCACAACAAGAGGTAGTTGAAACTCTGGCAGAAAATGTGATACAGTTGCTCCAGTAAAGGGTGGTGCAGAGTCACAAGGGGTATGCTCCTTTGTGGCTGGACACTGGGTCTCTGGGAGGCGTTGGTTGTCTTGAGACAAAAGGTATCAGACATCTGTTTCTGTACAGGATTGGGAGGGTAATTATGGTCTGTGGTGGCTTCAATGAGAACTCTCAAATTTTGAGGAGGACTGCTTGTCACAACAGATGCAACAGCCATGGGTTACCCATCTGTATGGAAAGGACATCTTGGTATGGCTGTCAAAGTGGAGGTATTGCTGGCGGTAAGTATGTTTGATATGGATGGAGATACTGAAATGATCATCTCTGAGGTGGAGGTCAACACTGAGGAATGTGGGAATGGCGAAGAAGGTGTTGAGATTCTGTAGGAATGTGGACAGGGTGTCCTCACCCTCAATCCAGATCACAAAGACATCAATGAATCTGAACCAGGCAGGGCTTTTGGGATTCTGCATGTTCAGGAAGAATTTCTCTAAATGGCCTATGAATAGGTTAGCATAGGATGGTGCCATGTGGATACCTTCTGGTGATGCCTTCAAAGGAAAAGTAATTTTGGTTACAGAATTTCTTGATCTTGAACCTTGCCTCCTGTCATTCACCAAATCCCTCAACATGCAATCTAACTTTACATCTGCAGAAAGAGCTACAATCCACTGCCTAAAATCTGACAACCTTATTATCCTACCTGTTGACAGACTCCACCTGCTGTCAAATTTGTCCACTTGCCAACCCTGCCACAATACCCCATTCCAGAAATCCAGGATTATCTCCAGTCTCACCTCAAATCTGTAGGCCCATCCAAGAACCCCCCCCCCCCCCCCCTTTTCGAGTGCATCTCACTCCTCACCCTTACAACTGCCCATACTCCTGCCTTCTACATGCTTCCATAAACCCAACCAGCCAGGATGCCCCATTGTGACTGGTTAATGTGCCCCCACTGAGGAAATCTCTGCTATCGCAGACCAACATCTTCGGCCTATTAGCTGCAGCCTATCCTCCTACCTGACATGAATTGCTGATCATGATCTCCACCACGACCAATCCATCGGTTTTCCAATCTCCTGTTTAAGAAATGCCGAACATCATGATGGAAGTGCGGTGGAGTACCATCCTGTTGAAAGATGAAGTTGGCGCAGTCGGTCTCGAGTTGTGGCATGAACCAATTTTCCAGTATGTCCAGATACACGTCTTGTAACGTTTTTTTCGCAGAAGAAAAAGGGGCCGTAAACTTTAAACTGTGAGATTATACAAGACACATTAACTTTTGGTGAATTGCGAGAATTTGTTGCACGAATGCGTGAGGACACTCTACCGCCCAGATTCGCAGATTGTGTCTGCTCACTTCACCATTAAGAAAAAATGTTGCTTCATCACTGAAAACAAGTTTCGCACTGAACGCATCCTCTTCCATGAGCTGTTACAACCGCGCTGAAAATTCAAAGCGTTTGACTTTGTCATCAGGTGTCGGGGCTTGTAGCAATTGTAAACGGTAAGGCTTCCGCTTTAGCCTTTTCCGTAAGATTTTCCAAACCGTCGGCTGTGGTGCGTTTAGCTCCCTGCTTGCTTTATTCGTTGACTTCCGTGGGCTATGCGTGAAACTTGCCCGCATGCGTTCAACCATTTCTTTGCTCACTGCAGGTCGACCCGTTGATTTCCCCTTACAGAGGCATCCAGAAGCTTTAAACTGTGCATACCATCGCCGAATAGAGTTAGTAGTTGATGGATCTTTGTTGAACTTCGTCATGAAGTGTCGTTGCACTGTTATGACTGACTAATGTGAGTGCATTTCAAGCACAGGGATCAGTGTTGGTGCCACTCCTGTTCCTTATTTATATAAATGATATGCCCTGTAGTATTAGGGGTAACTCTAAAATATTTCTGTTTGCTGATGACACTAGCTTGGTAGTAAAGGATGCTCAGTTTCAAATAGTGCAGTACATGACCTAAGTTCATGGCTTGTAGAAAATAAGCTAATGCTAAATCACAGTAAGACAGTTTTTACAGTTTCTGACACACAATTCAACAAAACCTGATGTTTTAATTTCACAGAATGGGCATATGATTAGTGAAACTGAACAGATTTCTAGGTGTTCAGATAGATAGTAATCTGCCGTGGAAAACCCACGTTCAGGATCTTGTTCAAAGACTTAATACTGGCGTTTTTACTATTCAAACGGTATCACAAGTCGGTGATCGTTCAACACGAAAATTAGTCGAATATGCTTATTTTCATTCGCTTATGTCGCATGGTATTATATTCAGGGGGAAGTTCTTCCCATTCTGAAAGGATATTTTTTGGCTCAGAAACAGGTAGGTCGGGCAATAACTGGTGTATCTGCATTTGGTTCAGACTTCCTTAACTCTTGTGCAGAAAGGTGTGCAGTATACTGCTGCATCCATTTTCAATAAGCTTCCACTCTAATTCAAAAATCTCTGCAGTAATCCACGCACTTTTAAATTGAAACTAAAGTGTTTCCTCATGGATCACGACTCATGTTTTGTCGAGGAGTTCCTTGAAAAATGAAGCTGATTCTTATTGTATTGTTGATGGCGTTTACTTAAACTTATGGACTTACTTTTTTCGGGTTGACAAACATTTATTTTTATCTGTTGTTACTTTTATGTTGTAATTTCTTGTACTAGCATGTTCCATGACCTTTGATATTTGCTCCTCAATTTGGTCCTGTGGAACTTGACATGTAAATAAAAATAAATATTAAAAAAGGAGCAGAGAAGTGCAGGGACGTTATTGATGAAAAACATAGGAAGAATATAATGAGAGCAGGCTTTTTTAAAAAAATATTTTCATATATTTAAATTATAACACTGCAAGGAAACTAGGTCAAAGTTATAAAAGAAAGAGTTAGAGAACACATTTGGGGATAATCAGATAGAATCACTATACTGCAGAGAAACATCATTAGAGAAATGTGTTAGAGGCTGTGCCTACTGTTACAAATGCAAGACAAGGTGGGTCTGATTTTGGAAAGGTATTAAAGGGTTGGGGGTGGGTGGACCCATGGAAAGTCTGGGCCTTTGCCTAGGTCAAGTGAATCCATAGAAGGAATGACCTGTACCATTTCTTTGATGTAGTGGGGTGAGGAGAGTAATATTTGCATTAAAGAGATTCTAAAGGTATTTCACAGCATTTGCCCATAAGTATAAGGTGTGATTGTACCTCTTACAGAGGTATGAAGCTGTACAGTGACTGTTAGTCACACTGTTGCAGGGTTCTAGAAAGTAGTCAAATATTAATATACTTACCTGAACAAGGATGATTCTTGGAACTTTTGTTTCCGCACATGTTTGACTTACCACTGTTCTGAGATTTGAAACTGTGGAGTGTGGTGTAAATTAAAATGTCAGCATGTAACTCCTTGTAGTAAAAAAGACTTAAACTTTGTTTATCTTGGAGCCTTAAGAACCTTGTACTGTTATACATAATATTTTTTTTAAAAAAAGACAGTGTACAATAAATAACCTTTGAGAGACAGAATGATAGACGCTGGTCAAACAGGACAAATATCTCTCATGGGAGTTTACTTTAACAACAAAAATCTAATAGTCTACATACAAAGTAGTTCGAGAATAAAAATAGCACAATAAAGTGGGTAATATGGTAGTCATTTACAATATTAGTATACAAGAAATAACATAAGAGTCAAATAGAAATTCATTAGTAATTGGAACCAATTATGCTAAGAAAGAAATTAGGTGATTAAAAGCACACTAGCTTTCAACTGAATAGTTGTAAATACTTGATCAAAAGGGAAGTGAATCCTTGGTAAACCAAGTAATAATAAACTTGAAGGATTGAGCTAAGAAATATGCCCACATTCGCTTTGTGTTGTGGAAGGAATAAAACAATGTTTGGTCTTGTGAGACCATAAGTTTAATAATAAAAATAATTTAACAAAAGTTAAAGGTTATAAAATGATAGTAATTAGTTATGTAAATAAAATTATACAACATCTTTTGTCCACATGAGATTCTTCAGAATAACATGTTCCATTCTTATCGTCTAAGGCTGTCGAAACATGTTTGTGAGTGCTGAAAATATTATTGTAGTTAGTTAAGATGTAGAGCGCCTCCCACTGGGAGCACATTGATTTGATGAATGTACAGAATCGGAGTGAGAAGTGTGAATACACCACCTCACCAAGGCACAATGGTGACTGGGCATCTCCACTTGCCATGACAGGACTGCTTATGCTTTGAGCTTCACAATAGTGAAGATGAACAAGTGCTCATAGCTCTTAAAGTAAGTATTTAGGAGACCGTTTCTGGCAGACTTTCTTGCTTTGAATGATTGTTCCTGTCATATCCCTTAATATTGACCATTCTTCCTGGAACATCCTGTATGTATACAGTATTCAGTTTACAGCAAATATTTCCAATTTGTACTGTTTGAGGTACTCATTGAACAGCAAGTGGCAGCTGAAACACATCAGCAGACATCCTTATGTCACAGCAGGTGTTGCATGGAGCTAGTGGCATTGGAAGGAGCTAGTGGCATTGCAAGGAATGCCAAGGAGGACCTCAGAGCACATCACCAATAGGGAATTCCATGAGTGTACAAACCAAGAGTGAAGAAAATCAAATCTGATGTGAACACTGTTTATGTCCAATTAGTTGGAGTCATGAATTCACTCCAGACACTTGCATGTAATAAAACGTCAATGTTGATGGAAGCTTGGGGGGAAATCATTCTAAACAATAATTTAAGAAGTTGTGAAAGAGAGTCCATACCAAGAATTTATGTTTTAGTCACCAGAACCCTTTTAATCAAAAGCAAAGACATTGTCAAATCATACACAACAAGCTGTCCATTGCATCTTCATTTTATACATGTGACAACTCATAATTATCTGGCAATGGTTACAATAAGAGGGAAGTAATAACAACATCCAATATTATGCTCAGCATTGCTGCATCAAACAAAAGTTCTACTATGAAACTTTTGTGACAACAAAGGAAAACAAAAGGTTTAAGGATCTTCCTGATAGGGCTCTCAGGTCCAGCACAACCAGGTGCATTGGTTAACAATTTTCTACTGCTTCCTCACTCTCTCATCCACAAGATGTGCCGTGCACTGATGTGGTGGATGGCTGTTCAGTCAAAGCAGTCAACAGCTGGCAACATCTGAGGTGTGTACAAAATCTTGTGTTTACACTGTTAAGACACAGAATAGTAAGGGATAGAAAAGAGAAAAAATTAATTAAAACCCACTCACATTGTCACGACTACAGCGGAAAATAGGAGAACATATGGAGTTATTACAAACAAAGCTTAACATCATAGCCTCTAACTAGCTTCCTTTAACTACCCCAGCTCTCATAATGATTTGATCGCTGGAATCAATGGCAGACACAGTAATAGCACTCAATTCCATCATTACAACACTGTAATGAATGTATGTCCTAGATGCTCCAGCACAGACCATGAACTACCCAAAGACTTTTTCAAGACATTGGCCTTCACCTAATGAACTTCATACTGCTCACAACCTATTATCGACCGGTGGAGGAACTAACTGCCTTCCACCACCACATCACTGGGTGCTGCCAGCACTGAGCTTCAATGCGGAAGCCAGCAACATGGCCTCTTAAGGTCCACATGCCTGTTCATCACTCAGGCACGTCAGGGAGCTGAAACCTACCAGTTGGTAGGGAGGAGAGTTGTGGAGCTGACTGGACATACATCAGCTAGAATCCAACACAGATGAATAAGCAAAAGCCAAGGCTGACTTCATGCGGAAGTCAGTCTGCTTGGCCCTCTGTAACACTCATTATGGCATGTTGGCATGTGACTGGAAGAACTATATTCATTCAGTACCTATACGTGTGCTCTACAGTACATGAATACTTCAAATTCTTCTCCAGAAAAATTTCAGTAATTCTTACAACTTAGAAACCAGGCAGTTAAACAGCGATTCAATGGACTTCATATTATTCACTACATCCCAGCAGTCATCCATGAAGTTAGGGCAAAATTTTTAGTAACAGAAGACTTAGTACTGAGCAACCCACAGCTTGTGCTTCAGGGTGGTTGGTTAAGTTTATAAGGAAGCAGGTAGCATGTTTTGATTCAGTTGGATGTTGGGGATGGTGGTGTTCAATAACATAAGTCCTTGGTTAGAGGGGGTATGTTAGTGTATCAAGTCACAGACTGAATAGCAGTAAGTCCGGTTGAGAAGGGATATAACTTCGTAAATGCTCTGCTATCATCAACTCTGCCCTGAAATGAAAAAATTCTTACATTTTCAGTTATGCTATTTCAGTAACCATTTAAATTATTAAATATTCTTGCCCATTGTTATACCATTATTGTTCAGAAACCATTGTCATGTGTTATGTCCTTATTGGAGACCTCAATTGAAGAACTTTCTTAGGAATCCACTAATTATTTCCATCATATCACCAGCATATCTATTCCTTTAAATGCAGAGACACCTGTGAATTTCTATGTACTCCATGTACATATTTCTTTCTTGACATGACTACCACCTGCCTTTGTGAAGTGACACTGTCAAACTGAGGGGGCCAGAGGTGAATCTGAAAGCCAGTTAGTGAGCATACTACTGTTCTGCACAAAGTGCCCAATCTTCACATCCATTCCTGTATAAATTATCCTCTTTGCAAATGTCATATTTATATAAACTCATGCTGTCCTTCAAACATATCCTTCTAACCCAAAAATATGTCTGATAGCTTGGGTATAACAAACCCTTTCTTTTGCATCATTTCACTGTTTGGTGCCTACCATATATGGTAGATTATTTTCTTCACTTTTAGAAAATTTAATGAAGTAAAGTTTGTGTTGTTACATCTGTAACTCTATATACATTCCTCTTACTGTTCTGTTTGGAAGTAATTCTAAAACTTATGAAAATTGGTCTTTTTATGTATTGTGTCTCAACGCACTACAGTCTTATAGTTCTATTTTCTGCATCTCTTCAGACAGCTATTGGTATTTTTATTTGATTTATGAAAGCAAGTGGAAACAAGTTTACAAAAATATATTTGCTTATCATAAAATTATAATAATACTGTCATTATGCATCAAAATTATCATGTGCAGTCAAAAATCACATCTAAATAAAGCAATTTTATGAGGTTTTAATTTTTCTAAATCTACAAATTACATCCTGAGTTCAATGTTCTGGAGAATCTTACATAGAGGCCATAGAAAGGTTTAGCAACTAGAGGCTAAAAAAAAAACCTGATTTTTTTCTACAGCAAATCAAATGCACATTTAGTAACCATAATAGAATTACAGGTTGGTTTCAGTTTATTAACATGTATGGCAAAGCACTATCTATAGCTTCCATCAACTTTTGTACTTTGTATGGCACACATACTTCTTTGTACGGCACACATACTTTCTTTCAAATTGCTACTGAGATCATATTCTTCCTGGAACATATACAGTGCTGAACACATCAGCCATAATCACTAATGTGTGTCATCATTTTTCACAGCACAGCATGTAACCATAGTCATGGCTTTTGTCTTCTTGAAAATACAATAAATACAATTAAGTTTAGATACAACAGTCACTATATTCTCTTAGTTTTCAGGATCACCTGATCGTAAGAGGCAATCACATTTATGTTATGGTTGATCTCCTAGTCTCTGTGCTATTTGCAAAATCCAGTCCTGGAACTTTGCAACATCTGTGAACACAATGTATTGCCTCAAGTCACAGCTCTGCGTTTCGGGATCAAGTAGTGAGAGGCTTACAATTCCACGCAGAAACCATTGTGTATCACTTCCTCGCCCTGGATCAGAGGGAAGAAAGAGACCACCTCCACTGTCACCTGAACAGGGCCCTGTATCTGTTGACAATAGAAAGTCACAGTTCTACATTCAATATTATTGACATTATGTCACAAAATATTAATAAATATATAAGCTTCATCACTGAGAGCAAAGAAATTGATAACAAGCTTCAAGACACAGCAAAGAAATAAAAATAGCTTTTCTGTACTTTTGTATCACTCTGCCAGATGAGACCTTGCTTTTCCACACTGCCATAAAGGTAAACTATTAATCAGTTCTTCTATCAGTTACTTTTATCTATATTACACAGTAATTATATCTAAAAACAAAGATGATGTGACTTACCCAACGAAAGTGCTGGGAGGTCGATAGACACACAAACAAACACAAACACAAACACAAACACACAAAAACAAACAAAATTCAAGCTTTCGCAACCAACGGTTGCTTCGTCAGGAAAGAGGGAAGGAGAGGGAAAGACGAAAGGATGTGGGTTTTAAGGGAGAGGGTAAGGAGTCATTCCAATCCAGTGAGCGGAAAGACTTACCTTAGAGGGGTGTACACACACACACACACACACACACACACACACACACACACACACACACATTTGTAAAGGCAAAGAGTTTGGTTGATGGGTGTGAGTGAGTTAGTTAGTTAGTGGACAAGTGAGTGGAAAGGGGCTGGGGTACCATCACCTGTACCTCTACATGGTAATTTTCTTGCAGGGTTAGGTGTTTTTTTTTTATTTTTGATTCTAATTATTTCCACATCTCCTTTAGTGGTTGGTTTGTGATTGTGTTCTCTTAGGTGTTCTGAAAATGTGGAGTGGTTTGTACCACCTCCCAGTCATCTTTATTATGTTCTTTTTATCTGACATCAAATGCTCTCTGTCTGTCTTTCCTGCATATCTGCCATCACAAGTGCTACACTGTAATTGATATACACCTGCAATCTAGTATGTATTGCTGGCTTTTGTCAGTTTTGGGGTGTACTTTTGGACAGAAATGTCTGTTGTGTATGTTATATTTATTTCCTCTCTTTTGAAAATGCTTGACTTTGCAAGTTTGTGTTTGTATGTGATGGCATACCATCTTGCATTTGCTTTTATTTTTTCCTGACTATTCCTTATAGTTGTTATGGTACTGAATGAATGTGGTTGTGTTTGATTCCGTTGTGACATTAATGGTTTTCTACTTCTTTATTTTATTTTTAATTTTGTTGTTTAACTGTGTGACTGTGTTACTATTGTACCCATTGTTTTGCAAGAAAATTTCCACTTACAGAAAACCAAAGCAGGAAAAGAAAACCCTGTTGAATGATCAAATACTGGTGCCAAACAACTCATTGCTTACACTAACAGATAAGTTAGTGGTTTAACACCACAACACAGGGCTATAATAATAAAACCCGACCCTCCTTTCATTCAGTTGTCCATGAATCTCTCAACGAAACATTTAAACCAAAACTCGAATCAGCTGCAACACAAACTTTCAACCGTTCTCTGACCAGCTGTTACATATTCAGCATTGTAACAACTCACACTGAATAACCACCAATACCCCCACAAAAAATAAAATTAGAATAAATAAAATTAGAATAAATAAAAAACAATAAAAATAAAAGAAACACACACATACTCACACATAAAAGAAATGAGCTATGTTAGTTTCCAGCATATACTATTTAGGCTTGCAACATTTATGTAAAAAAAACCAAACAGGACGAGACCCATAGTAAACTTAAAGTAGTTACATCTCAAAAATCACAGTTTTTGGACAAATCTGTAATTAGTGACAGAAGACTAATAGTACACCACAACCGTAAGGGCAACAAGATGAAAAGTGGGAATAAGCAAGTCTGGAATATAAAAACATGCTTACATTTCGTAAATATAGCTGTAGCACAACCTCCAGCATGCGACCAGATGAGAGGAAACACAGATGCCAACCGAAAATGTAAATAACTGTCAGTAATCACTTATTTACATGAAAATGAGATGTGAACTGTTTCTTAATCAACATGTAACATATGTTGTTGTTGTTGTTGTCTTCAGTCCTGAGACTGGTTTGATGCAGCTCTCCATGCTACTCTATCCTGTGCAAGCTTCTTCATCTCCCAGTACCTGCTGCAACCTACATCCTTCTGAATCTGCTTAGTGTACTCATCTCTCGGTCTCCCTCTACGATTTTTACCCTCCACACTGCCCTCCAATGCTAAATTTGTGATGCCTTGATGCCTCAAAACATGTCCTACCAACCGATCCCTTCTTCTGGTCAAGTTGTGCCAAAAACTTCTCTTCTCCCCAATCCTATTCAATACCTCCTCATTAGTTACGTGATCTATCCACCTTATCTTCAGTATTCTTCTGTAGCACCACATTTCGAAAGCTTCTATTCTCTTCTTGTCCAAACTAGTTATCGTCCATGTTTCACTTCCATACATGGCTACACTCCAAACAAATATTTTCAGAAATGACTTCCTGACACTTAAATCTGTATTCGATGTTAACAAATTTCTCTTCTTCAGAAACGCTTTCCTTGCCATTGCCAGTCTACATTTTATATCTTCTCTACTTCGACCATCATCAGTTATTTTACTTCCTAAATAGCAAAACTCCTTTACTACTTTAAGTGTCTCATTTCCTAATCTAATTCCTTCAGCATCACCCGATTTAATTGGACTACATTCCATTATCCTCGTTTTGCTTTTGTTGATGTTCATCTTATATCCTCCTTTCAAGACACTGTCCATTCCGTTCAACTGCTCTTCCAGGTCCTTTGCCGTCTCTGACAGAATTACAATGTCATCGGCGAACCTCACAGTTTTTACTTCGTCTCCATTAATTTTAATACCTACTCCAAATTTTTCTTTTGTTTCCTTTACTTCTTGCTCAATATACAGATTGAATAACATCGGGGAGAGGCTACAACCCTGTCTCACTCCTTTCCCAACCACTGCTTCCCTTTCATGCCCCTCGACTCTTATGACTGCCATCTGGTTTCTGTACAAATTGTAAATAGCCTTTCGCTCCCTGTATTTTACCCCTGCCACCTTTAGAATTTGAAAAAGAGTATTCCAGTCAACATTGTCAAAAGCTTTCTCTAAGTCTACAAATGCTAGAAACGTAGGTTTGCCTTTTCTTAATCTTTCTTCTAAGATAAGTCGTAAGGTCAGTATTGCCTCACGTGTTCCAACATTTCGACGGAATCCAAACTGATCCTCCCCGAGGTCCGCATCTACCAGTTTTTCCATTCGTCTGTAAAGAATTCGCGTTAGTATTTTGCAGCCGTGGCTTATTAAACTGATAGTTCGGTAATTTTCACATCTGTCAGCACCTGCTTTCTTTGGGATTGGAATTATTATATTCTTCTTGAAGTCTGAGGGTATTTCGCCTGTCTCATACATCTTGCTCACCAGCTGGTAGAGTTTTGTCATGACTGGCTCTCCCAAGGCCGTCAGTAGTTCTAATGGAATGTTGTCTACTCCGGGGGCCTTGTTCCGACTCAGGTCTTTCAGTGCTCTGTCAAACTCTTCACGCAATATCGTATCACCCATTTCGTCTTCATCTACATCCTCTTCCATTTCCATAATATTGTCCTCAAGTACATCACCCTTGTATAAACCTTCTATATACTCCTTCCACCTTTCTGCCTTCCCTTCTTTGCTTAGAACTGGGTTGCCATCTGAGCTCTTGATATTCATACACGTGGTTCTCTTCTCTCCAAAGGTCTCTTTAATTTTCCTGTAGCAGTATCTATCTTACCCCTAGTGAGATAAGCCTCTACATCCTTAAATTTATCCTCTAGCCATCCCTGTTTAGCCATTTTGCACTTCCTTTCGATCTCATTTGAGACGTTTGTATTCCTTTTTGCCTGCTTCATTTACTGCATTTTTATATTTTCTCCTTTCATCAATTAAATTCAATATTTCTTCTGTTACCCAAGGATTTCTAGCAGCCCTCGTCTTTTTACCTACTTTATCCTCTGCTGCCTTCACTACTTCATCCCTCAGAGCTACCCATTCTTCTTCTACTGTATTTCTTTCCCCTATTCCTGTCAATTGTTCCCTTATGCTCTCCCTGAAACTCTGTACAACCTCTGGTTCTTTCAGTTTATCCAGGTCCCATCTCCTTAATTTCCCACATTTTTGCGGTTTCTTCAGTTTTAATCTACAGGTCATAACCAATAGATTGTGGTCAGAGTCCACATCTGCCCCTGGAAATGTCTTACAATTTAAAACCTGGTTCCTAAATCTCTGTCTTACCATTATATAATCTATCTGATACCTTTTAGTATCTCCAGGGTTCTTCCACGTATACAACCTTCTTTCATGATTCTTAAACCAAGTGTTACCTATGACTAAGTTGTGCACTGTACAAAATTCTACTAGGCGGCTTCCTCTTTCATTTCTTAGCCCCAATCCATATTCACCTACTATGTTTCCTTCTCTCCCTTTTCCTACACTCGAATTCCAGTCACCCATTACTATTAAATTTTCGTCTCCCTTCACTATCTGAATAATTTCTTTTATTTCATCGTACATTTCTTCAATTTCTTCAATTTCTTCGTCATCTGCAGAGCTAGTTGGCATATAAACTTGTACTACTGTAGTAGGTGTGGGCTTCGTATCTATCTTGGCCACAATAATGCGTTCACTATGCTGTTTGTAGTAGCTTACCCGCATTCCTATTTTCCTATTCATTATTAAACCTACTCCTGCATTACCCCTATTTGATTTTGTGTTTATAACCCTGTAATCACCTGACCAGAAGTCTTGTTCCTCCTGCCACCGAACTTCACTAATTCCCACTATATCTAACTTTAACCTATCCATTTCCCTTTTTAAATTTTCTAACCTACCTGCCCGATTAAGGGATCTGACATTCCACGCTCCGATCCGTAGAACGCCAGTTTTCTTTCTCCTGATAACGACATCCTCCTGAGTAGTCCCCGCCCGGAGATCCGAATGGGGGACTATTTTACCTCCGGAATATTTTACCCAAGAGGATGCCATCATCATTTAATCATACAGTAAAGCTGCATGTCCTCGGGAAAAATTACGGCTGTAGTTTCCCCTTGCTTTCAGCCGTTCACAGTACCAGCACAGCAACGCCGTTTTGGTTAATGTTGCAAGGCCAGATCAGTCAATCATCCAGACTGTTGCCCCTGCAACTACTGAAAAGGCTGCTGCCCCTCTTCAGGAACCACACGTTTGTCTGGCCTCTCAACAGATACCCCTCCGTTGTGGTTGCACCTACGGTACGGCCATCTGTATCGCTGAGGCACGCAAGCCTCCCCACCAACGGCAAGGTCCATGGTTCATGGGGGGGGATGTAACATATATGAAAACTAAACTTATCATTCCAGATCCCACTGATGATATGCCTCAAAGTGAAAAACAGCGAAACATGTATTGGAGAAATAAAATCCAGTGCAGCACAAGAAGTCATTTTTTTATTTACAAAACAAATATTTTTACTTCACTTATGGCTAAGTATTGGAGAACTTTGCATTTATCTACAATTAATAATGCAGGTTTGATTTTGATTAAGTTTCCACATGTTATTCAGTGTTAAAAGTTATGGCCACTAGGTGTAATTTGCTTACACTTATCGAGGAGTATAAACAGAACTGTAACAGGCCCCTAATATGTAGAAATGTGTATACCTGTGAAATTATCTACAATAGCATGACCATGTTGACAAATGTGCATGGTGCCACAGGTTATTTAACAGATTGGGATTGATGTGTGTAAGTTGAGAACTGTGTTCAAGTGGACTACGTACAGTAGGTCAGAAGAAGGAATTCTCAGTTAAGATTTCCCATGGATATATAGCATATGTTCAAATAGTAGAGAAGTACAAAACAAGAGGTGAATCACATGAATTGAAAACTGAATTAGAGCAATTTTGGGTAGGAGTGGAGGAATGGAAGAACGAATGTGGGTAAATGTAAAGAGGAAAACAGAAAGCAAGCTCAAGAACATATGTAGCATCTAGCCTGTTTAAGAGGAGCCACCTCATGTTCAGCTATGGGCAGAAATATGGCACAGCAGACCATTAATACAAACTTAAGGGATGTGTTGGAAAATGAGCTAAGTGGAAAAAGAAATGTCTTGGTGCTAGATAGCTGTCATGAGAAGGACACAGGCCAAAAGCACTAAGAACAACTAGGGTCTATGCACATGGTCAAAAATATTTTAGAAACTAGTTCTAACTTTAGCCTAGTAATAGAGGATATTGAGGCACTGATTAGGGATTTGAATACAGAGGTCCAGGTATCTATAGTTGGTGTAGAATAGAGAATAAATTTTTACAAGTGATCTAGGTGCTGGACTACACTGAGGTAATGCAGTGACATGGTAAATCCTGGATACACAAAGCGGTCAGACAAGTTAACCAGCAATTGACTGGTTTTAGCTCACATTGGTGCGGCCCCGGCTAGAGACATGATCTACACCTTAACAGGAGGGGGGAAAGATAAGATTATTTGAACTGATAGCTGAAAATATAACAGTGGTCACTGTAAACACCAGACTGTTTTAAGAGAGGCCCAAATAACTGTAGTGTTACACAGAAAAGAAACTAATTTAAATAAACCTACTGTCATGCATCATCAGAATATTAGAGGACTATGGAAAAGTCAATTTTTTTATCTGTTAAGAAATGTCAAAAGGATGTTTATGTACCATATCTGCCTGAGCACCATGTAAATACAGCAACCACTATGTTAAATGCATAGTACTATAAATTAGCAACCTATTTTTGCAGTGGACATACAGAGAAAGGAGGAATTTACATGTATGTTACAAATAAAATCAAACACATATCTATTTAAGATTGTAGTTTCTGCCTAGAACAAAAATTGGACACCTGTGATTTTGAATTGCTGCTACTGGAAAAATTGTGTGTAGTAGTTATAATATGCAGATACCAACTGGGGCACCTTAAAAAAAATAGAACTTTCCTACTATATTAGAACAAAATTTAATATACTTATAAATAGTTTGTCAATTTTTAACAGAGCCTTTTCCCTGCTTTCCCATGAAAACAATTAACTACGGCAGTAATAACATACAAAAAGTCTTGGATTACAAAAGTAATTTAAATATCATGTACATGGAAAACGAAATTATACAAGATGTGTGGGAAAAACAAAGATGTAGTATTCATTTCATATTACCAGAAAAGCTGTGCTATTTTAAGGAAAGTATTTAGAATATTCTGTATATTATGTCTGAAATTAGTAAGTAATATAATGCAATTAAATCAATGCAGGGAGCAAAACTGCATACATATGGCCAAATCACAATTACCTCATACTCTGCCAAAGAAATCTGGAATGTAAAAAAACTCCCTCAAAATCAAAAATCTCTCATGGAATTAATAGTATACCAAGTAAAATCCTTTTCTTCATATACATGAAAGGTAGTCAGTCAAATGGAATGCATAATTATCACCGGAGATATTTTCAGATGACTGAACTATGCTACTGCCAGATTCCTTTACAAGAAAGGTAATAAGATAATTGGAACTTTTGGCTCCTCTAAGGTTCTAAAGGATTACATAATGCAAGACTCACAACACACCTCACTCATTAGACAATTAGCTAGCTCAATTTGGATTTCACAAAGGTCTCATTTCTGTGACTCACCTAATGCCTTTGTGTCGTTCACAGTATGCTCCTAGAGGGGCTCAGTTATTATGGTATTAGGAATCTTGGTGGTAACTACTTTTCAAAAGAATACAGATTCTAACATTTAAAAACTCAGGAAATCTACACTATGAAACAGCATTTTCAGACTGGGTAATAAACACTACTGTTGTATCATAGATATCAATACTCGGTCTGCTCTTGTCCTTGCTGCAGATTCAGAAACTTTCAACACTTCAAAATATTGATAATACTTTCTTGGTAATTACTAACTTGTTCTTTGCAAATTCTGCAAGTGGACTATTACTGAACTCTGACAAAAAAACAATACAATCAATTCTGTATTACACAAGGCCTGATCACACGTTTAGAAATAATAAATGAAATTAACAGAAATGGAAAATCTTAATTCTTAGGTGTTTATACTGATAAAAATAGAAAGCCACATGTTACAGATTGTCTTAAAAAATCTGAGGTCTGTAACTACTGCATTACAAATTGTATCAGATTTTGAGGACAGGCTTATTTATGTTGTTTTAATTCACCAAAGTCCCTTGTTGTTGCTGGAGTCCTCAGTCTAAAGACTTGCTTGATGCAGCACTCAGCAAGAGTTTCTGCTGGAAGCCACTTCATTTCTGTTTAACTACTTCATCTGACACCCATTTGAACCAACTCTACTCCAATAAGGTCTTGTTGTTCCTCAACGAATTTTACCTATCACGCTTTCCTCCGTAACCCAACTGACTACTCCATGATGCTTCAGAATGTGCCCTGACAACTGATTCTTTCTTTCAGTGTGTAGCATAGTTTTCTTCTTCCCCCAATTCAATTCATTACCTCTTCATTAATTACCAAATCCAATGTTCAAAACTATTCTGTAACACCACATATCGTAAGACTATTCCCTTCTTGTCTGAACTGCATTTTGTCCACATTTCAGTTCTGCACAAAGCTACACTCCAGACAAATACCTTCAGAAAAAACATTGTCTCTTTTTCAGGAATGCATTTTTTGTTATTGCCAGTCTGCACTTTATATCTTCTCTGTGCATCAGTTAGTTTGCTGCTCAAATAGCAAAACTCATTAGTTACTTCCAGTGTCTCACTTCTTAATCTAATTCCCTCAGATTGACCTAATTTAATCTTATTGTATTGTTATTCTTATTTTACTTTTTTGTGTTCATTTTATAGCCTCTTTTCAGACAATATCCATTCCACTGAAATGATCTTCCAAGTTCTTTGCACTCCCTGACATTTATGATGTCATGGACAGACTTAATATTTTTTTTTTATTTCTTCTCCCCAAACTTTAATTCCTTTTCAACTTTCTTCTCAGTTTCCTTTACTGCTTGTTCAGTATACAAACCGAAGAAAATATGGGATAGGCCACCATCTTGTCTCAATCCCTGCGCAACCATTGCTTCCTTCTCATGTCTTTCAACACTTGCAACTGCCATCTGGTTTCTATACATGTTGTAGATAACTTCTCACTCTCCATTTTATCCATTGTCCTTCAGGGGATTGCCATGGGGGAAGTGACAAAGAGAAAAGGGTTCAGTAACCAATAATAAAAAGGTAACATTCCACATGTCAGAGTACAGAACATCAGAAATCTAAATCTATCACGGAAGGTAAAAAATATGTAAAGGTAAATATGAAGACTCAATCTGTATATAGTGGGAGTCAGCAAAGTGAAATGATAAGGAGATAATGATTTCTGGCCACATGAATGTAGGGAATATCAACGGAAGTAGAAAATGGTATAAAGGGAGTCAAGTTATTTGTGAATAGGACAGAAGGTCAAAGAGTGAGTTACTGTGAACAGTTTAGTGATAGGGTCCATTTGATCAGGATTAAGAACAAACCAGTATCAACAACAATAGTTCAGGTACTTATGCCAATGTCACAATCAAATGATAAAGAGAGGGAGGAAATGCATGACAATACTGTAAGGGAAATTCAGATGTAAAGCTTGACGACAACCTAATAATCATTGTGCGTCTGTCTCGGTAGCTGTGTGGTCAGCATGGTGGATTGCTAACCTGATGGGTCTGGGTTCGATTTCTGGCCAGGTCAGAGATTTTCTTCACTCGGGAACCGGGTGGAGAGTTGTCCCCACATTCATATCATCATAACTGACATTCCACTCTTGCGAGGGCAGTATGGGCAAAATCCAAAAGCCAATAAAAAAATAAATAAAAACAAAAATAACACAGGAATGAACTGAAGATTGTGTTACAGGAGAATATGGGCTAATTAGTAAAAAAAAATGATAGAAGAGAAAGTAATTGAATTCTGCAATAAATTGCAGCTGGTAATGGTGAATTCACTATTTCAAAAAATAGTAGAAGGAGGTATATTTGGAAAAGGCCTGGAGATACAGCATGATACCTGTCGAATTACAGCACAATGACACAATGAGACAGATTCCAAAGTCAGATAATTGGTTGTAAGGCATATACAGAAAGAGAGACTCAGGCCGCAATTCAGTGATGTGGAAGAGTATGCTGAAGTTAAAGACAATTGTCAGGAAGGAGGAGTATGGAAAGAAGTGGGATACTGAAGTACTGAGGAATAATATTGCCCCTTTGAAATTCTCTGAGGCTGTATATACTGCAATACTGAATACCACAGTAAGCAATTCAGTTGAAGAGCACTTATCACTAGAAAGAGTGCAAGAAAGGAGATAGGCACGTGCAAGAAAGGAGAAAGCAAAGAAATCTTGGGTAACAGAAGAAATATTTCAGATGATTGACAAAAGAAGACAGTAAAAAAAAAAAAAACACAGAAAAAAAACAGAAAAAATGAACAGGAATACAGCAATACAAGTATAAGCTAGAACAAAATGTCTGCAGGAAAAATTCAAAGAAACAAAAAAGAAATGGTCACTGGAAGAACAGATTCAGTATGTAGAAGTCAAACCAAAGTTTGGTTAAGTTAAGAGCAAGAGTGTCAGCATTAAGAAGGGAGGAGGGAGGAGGGATTCTGCTGTTCAAAGTGCAGGAGAGAGTGGAAATATTTCATTGACGTCTCTATAAAAGAGGGACATGATAGAAGAAGAAACACAGGGAATACAGTACTACAGTCAGAGTCTGAAAGACTTGTCATCGAATAAGCTAGAAGGTTTAGATAAAATTTCTTCTTAAGTTCTAAAATCACTGGGGGAATAGCAATCAAATGACCACTCAAACTGATATGTAGAACCAATTAAGACTGGAGACATTACATCAGACTTCTGAAAAATGTCATCCACACAGTTCTGATGATAGCAAAGACAGATAAATGCAAGCATTAAAGCATGTTCGGCCTAACAGCTCATAAATCCAAGTCACTGGCGAGAATAATATGTAGAAGAATGGGAAAGATAACTGAGGATACCTTTGCTGACCAACACTGTGGCTTTAGGAAATGTACAGAAGGCACCAGAGGATTGGTAGTGACTCTGCCCATGTTTAATGGTGCAAGATGTTCAAACAACAATGTGCAGGATGGAATAGCAACAATATTATTAAAAGTATAGATTGCTACCCCTCATATAGAGGAGACAATGAGTAGCAACTAGGTACAACAGAAACATTGCTATATTTTCAGCTTTTGGCTGTCCAAAGAACCTCCTCCTGAAGTAAAAACACACACACACACGAGAGAGAGAGAGAGAGAGAGAGAGAGAGAGAGAGAGAGAGAGATGGGGGGGGGGGGGGGGGGGGAGGAAGGCAAAGGCAGAGAGAGTGTGTGTGTGTGTGTGTGTGTGTGTGTGTGTGTGTGTGTGTGTGTGTGTGTGTGTGTGTGTGTTTAAGAATGTGAGACAAGGCTAAAGCTTTTCCCCTTACTGTTCAGTCTGTGCATCAGAGACAATATGACAGAGATAAAAGAGAGGCTCAGGAATGGGATTAAAATTCAGGGTGAAAGAATATTAACCCAAGATTCGCTGAAGGCATTTCTATTGTCAGTGAAGGTGAGGAAGCATTACAGCGCACTTAATAAAATGAACTGTCTAATGAGCACATAATGAGGAAAATAATGAGAAGTAGCCAAAATGAGAAGAGCGAGAAACGTATCAGAATTGGGGATTACGAAGTAGAAGTAGTTATGGAATTCTGCTACCTAGGCAGAAAATAAAACATGGACAGAGCTAAGATGACATAAAAAGGAGATACCAAAGGCAAAATGGCATTACTTTTTTTTAAAAAAAAATGCCAGTAGATTAGATTAGATTAGATTAGATTAATACTTGTTCCATAGATCATGAATACGACACTTCGTAATGATGTGGAACGTGTCAAACACTTGCCTTGATTGGAGTAAGAAATTTCTGAGACTTTACATTTGGAGCACAGTATTGTGTGGAAGTGAATCATGGACTGTGGGAAAACAGTTTAGAAGAGAAATGAAGCATTGAAGATGTGATGCTATAGAATGATGTTGAAAATTAAGTGGATGATGAAGTATGAAATTAGAAGATTAACCATAAATTCGATGAGGAAAGCGATGTGCGAAAAACACTGATGATAAGAAGGGACAAGATGATAAAACATGTCTCAACACATTGGGAACATCTCTCATAATACTTTCAAGAAAATTCTCCAAGTCTACAAATGTAAGACACTTAGGTTTGGCTCTCTTCAGTCTGTCTTTTAAATTACATTTAGTGTCAGTATTTCCACATGTGTTCCTACATGTGTTCCTACATTTCTCCAGAACCCAAAATGAACTTCCCTGTGAGGCAGCTTCTACCAGTCTCTTCATTCTTCTGCAATAAATGCCATCAGTATTTTGAAACCATGAAGTCTTAAGCTGGTGGCCGTTGTGTAATATTTACATTGTCAGCACCTTTGTAATTGGAATAATTACCTTCCTTATGAGGTCTGAAGGTATTTAAAGAGCCTCGTTATCTTTGATAATGGATGGAATTGTTTTGTTGTGGTATGTTCTTCAGAGGACCTCAATAATTCTGAGGGAATGTTGCCTACTCCAAGGACCTTATTTCAGCTTTGGTCTTTTAGTGCACTGTCAAATTATTGTTTCTGTGTCCTATCTCATCCACGTTTACTTCCGCTTCCCTTTTCATGAAACTGTCTTCAAGTTTGTTACCTTTGTAAAGCCCTTCTGTATATTCCTTCCACTTTTCAGTCTTCCACTCTTTATTTAGTATCTACTTATCATCCACATTTTTTATATTTATACAACTGTTTTTCTTTTCTCCAAATATTTCCTTATATCTATCTTTTCCATAGTCACACATGCTTCAACAGCAAACTAACGTCTTATGGAATTATGTTATGAAATAAATTGTCACTGAGGAAAACGTGTTTGTTGCATAGATGTTTATAATCTGTTTCAGATGAATCACCCACTCTAGCATTTCTTGTAGACAGTTATTTAAACACTTGGGCAACCTGATAACAACAGCCTTACCATTAGTTTACTTCCTTGTGAAGTTTGTTAACAATTAATCATAGTTCAAAAACTACAGTAACATACATAAATATAACACTTCAAGGAGAAGAGACTTACATTAACTATTTGCGGCCTTAGTGTGGCACAGAAAGCACTTAAGCATTCTGTCAAAAAAAAAAAAAAAAAAACACCTTTTGACCACCCCAATGCAATGATGTACAAGGGAGAGCTGCTGCTAAGTTCTTGGCTTTTCCTAGTTAAAACTGACATAGAATAATGCTGATGTTTTGATTGTACTTTGTTCCTTGCATTATGTGTGACAGTAATTGCACAGCAGTAACATTGGTCTTTATTTTCCTGTGCATGTTTTAACTGAACATCACACAAGAAAATAGACATTAACAGTGGAAGAGAGTTTTGCTGCGATTACTTGTCTTCTTTTTAGAAGGAAACCAGCTGAATAAATTTGATGATGCTGATACACTGTGTGGTAAATGCACACCCTGCTCCACAATCAAAAATTGTGTTCCTGCATTTAAAACAGGGCATTTCAGCACTAATGATGAAGTTCTGGAAGACCAACTCTAGTCACAGTTCTGGAAACTATGGATGCTATTCACGCCACAATCCTGGATGATCAGAGGGAAACTACTAAAAAGATAGCAGATACTCTAGGCCTATCCCAAGAACATGTGGGTAATATTGCTCATAAGATTTTCAATATGAGAAAGCTCTCGGACAAAGATTCCAAAATGGGTCAAAAGCAGACCAAAAGCATGAACAAGTGGTTGCTTCGTAGTCCACGTTGGTCCAATTTCACAAAGATCTGTGGGATTTTTGGACTGTCTCACCATCGTGGAACGAACATGGTTATCACTTATGATTCAGAGACCAAGAACAGTCTAAGAATGGAGGCACAGTGGTTCTCCACTTCCCAAGAAGTTTAAAACACAAAGATCACCAGACAAGTTTCTTGTAACCAGCTTTCGGGATAAAGATGGAATCCTAGTTATTGACTACTTAAAACATGACAAAACAATCATCGCAAGGTACTATACTGAACTTCCAACAAACTGAAGCAGTAACTGATCTATAAACATTGAGAAAAGCTGAGAAAAGTAACCCATTTTTGCAACACAATGTCCCTCCTCACAAGGTTACCATCACATAGCAAAAGCTAACTGATCATTAGTTTTAAATCCTTAAACATCCACATTATTCATGCTCCTAGGGTTTAATACACAATAATATTACCGTCAAACACAAACTGAAAGACAATTCCTCTTATAGTGTAGAAGAATTTCTGAAGGTGTAATGATATTAGTTTTCTTTTTAATATTACAGAAAATTTAACTGAGGTTACAATATTTGTTGCTGTCCACTGTGGCTGTGTTTGAGGAAAGTGATCTGTCAAACTACTCAAATTGATAAAATTTTATATTGCAAAAAAAAAAAAAAATGCTTTTTGAAGCTTTCACAGGCTCCATTTTGTTTTCATCATTAAACTGAGAAATAAAAGCATGTTATGATTGCATGACATTGTCAGCTGCACTGGAGGTCATCTCAGAACAACATGGTTCTCATTACAGAACTTTCTTCGCCCAGACTGCACAAAAACACAGTCATGATCAGTTTCAGCGAAA
This sequence comes from Schistocerca gregaria, assembly GCF_023897955.1. NCBI lineage: Eukaryota > Metazoa > Arthropoda > Insecta > Orthoptera > Acrididae > Schistocerca > Schistocerca gregaria. Next base: position 393,652,938 of record NC_064927.1, on the reverse strand, counting down.
TTAAATTGCCATCATTAGATAATTTGTATAGAAAAAAACTTTACAGGGCCAATCCATTTTATCAACTGTTCACATTGTGGACCCAACCTCTAGAGAAATAACTTTTCATAATACACCTCTTGTCATACAATAAGAGAATAGTTCTGTGAACAGTGCTCAATAATTACAAATAAAATCCATATGACATTTCTAAAATACCTTCATGTTACCTCAACAAGGACGAGATTTTATAAACGTCTTTTATATTTTATTTCTAAGTACTGTGCACTGTTCACACAGCCATTTCTTATTGTATGAGAGATGGTACTGTGGAATGACATGTCAAAATATTAGGAAAGAGGTTAAAACAGTGCACACATAACTATGTTAGTTTACCATTCAGCAACAAAACAAAAACACATTAAAAATCCAAAACAAAAATCTCACTCCCAAGGCAAGGAGGTTGCAGTGACAGTGCCATAGTATGCAGTACTCTTACACATGAAAGCCAAGAAAAGCATGACAGTGTGTGATAGGTTTATTAGGACGTATGTTTGCAGTCAGACAATAGATCAGCAAAGTTTGTGAGAATTTAATGGCAAACAACACTGAATTTCAATTAGTGTAGTGAGTGATTTAATTTCTGGATACGTACCTGTATGTGTATAGAAGTTTAACTAGCAACACATTCGATCTCTTATATTTTTGATCTAATGGTTAACGTATTTCATCCATAGTGTAATAAAGAAAAATATATTTACTTGCTGCCATTTGCTATTTATGCTATTCATATATTATGAAGAGAAGGAGACAGAAAGAGGGTGCAACACACAGCACTGAAAATCATATTTAGCATTACAATTACCAAGTTTTAGGCTTAAGAGTGCAATCAGCTGCTGCAGTTCATCCATATTAAAATTACACAGTACTTCATTTGTGTTTGTTACTTGCTTATATATTAATGAGCTAATTTAGCTGGTATCAGTGCTTATACTACTCTGTTCTTATATATTTTTACCACAATTTTTAAGTCTACCACTAACACTAACCATTCCGAAATCCTCCACAGAATGTCCGCTCGGAGGTGATGAGGGCAAAATCCTTCCGACTGTTTATGCAGTCTTCTCTGGACACAACAGGAACATTTGTCTTGCGTGGAAAATCAGTCACTCTGTTGCCATGTTCATCCCGGCCCCAACCAACAACCTAATTTAACATTACAAGGTTGTTCTAGAAGACAGTTGCAAGGGCCCATTTTTTTAACAATAAAACAGAATTCTGAAAACAAAACATTAGACCAAAAACTTAATTAAGTTACGAATTATAGATGTTCTCAGCCCATAGGTTGGATAGCTTTACTAGGCATGATGGCATTAGTGGTGGTATGCCCTTGCCATCCTCCAATATTTGTTTATCACCATACATTAAAAGCTTAGCTACCTATGAAGTTCATTGTAAGAGCAACCTAGACAATTTATTGGTGGCCAGCACCTATCCGTTGACAAGTTTCTGCATAGGACAAATTAATGTCTACATAACGGGGCAGTCAAATGAAAATGAGACAGACGAAAAGAAAGTAAGTAAACTTCATTACTTTAAAAGTAATCACCATAACTGTCAATAATTTATCCCATTGTCAGACAGTGATCAATGCCTTCATGGAAAGACTGTGACTACCTACAGAACCATGATGGTACCCAGATGTGCACCTCTTCATCTGAAGAAAATTAATTAATGGCCACAAATGTTTTTCTTCGGGGCTGCAAAAATATGGAAATTTTATGAGGAGAGATTGGCACTGCTGAGAGGATGTGTAGAGGCTGCCACACCGGCTGTAGCAAAGTCATGATCACTTATTCCTTGGACTGCAAGGGCCCACTGCTCATTGGCTTTCTGAAACACAGCACTATAACTAGTGCAAAGCACTGCATACACATCTCATAAAACTTTAAGCATGTGCCCTTAAGTCCAAACACCCAGCAATGTTTATGAACGTCATTCTGTTGCAGGATAATGCCTGCACACATTTTGAGAAAGTTGTTTTCATTTGTCCGTCCCTTACATTATTAATACAAAACAACCTGTTACATTAAATGTACCAAATCTGTACTACTTATAAAAATTACAATTGTATTGGGTATGAAGCAAAATTTGTGACTGCATTGAGGAGTTTTTGGTGAGGAGAAGCTCATATATCTCACTTTCATACCAATAACTCGCTTCACTTCATTGAACCAGTACTAAGGAAATTTTGTCTACAAATCAGACTGCTTACAAATCACTTGTGTGACACACCCATATCAAATATGTCTAACAAGTTTGACGTTACCTCATAAATGTAAATGTTCAATTTTTCAATCTTATCCATTAGGACCATTTCACATAAGCCTTGTGTAAGGAACATCAGCATCTCTCTCTCTCTCTCTCTCTCTCTCTCTCTCTCTCTCTCTCTCTCTCTCTCTCTCTCTCTCTCTCTCCCCATGAAGAAATTTATTCACTCATTAAGGGGTTAAATTGCAATTTTTGTGTTCTCTCTCATTTTTTCATCCTTTGTAAATGAACACTTTTACAGATGTCATGATATAATGTGTGTTCCTGAACACTGGGTGCAGTGAAAACTGCATTTTGTTCTATATCAGCAGCTGTATTAGATTTACACAAAATATGGAAGTAAATCAGATTTATGCTAATCCAGCAATTTCATGTATATATCAGTACCAGATTATTGAGAGTGTCTTAAATTTAGTGTAAACACATGGGGATTATACTTTACTGAATCCAAAGACACATTCAGTTTCATATGAAACTTAGTCCTTGGATGTTTACATGTACAGGAGTACCACAATGATGATATACAATGGCAGTATTGTTTATCACACAATGGCTTTACAAGCATTACATCAGTACTGCATGTTTTTGATTGTTGCATAACTTACTCCAGCAATGAGAGAGATCTCAATGGAGAGAAGTCTTCCGAAGTAAGAGTGATTTCAGGTGTGCCGCAGGGGAGTGTCATAGGACCGTTGCTATTCACAATATACATAAATGACCTGGTGGATGACATCGGCAGTTCACTGAGGCTTTTTGCAGATGATGCTGTGGTGTATCGAGAGGTTGCAACAATGGAAAATTGTACTGAAATGCAGGAGGATCTGCAGCGAATTGACGCATGGTGCACGGAATGGCAATTGAATCTCAATGTAGACAAGTGTAATGTGATGCGAATACATAGAAAGATAGGTCCCTTATCATTTAGCTGCAAAATAGCAGGTCAGCAACTGGAAGTAGTTAATTCCATAAATTATCTGGGAGTACTCATTAGGAGTGATTTAAAATGGAATGATCATATAAAGTTGATCGTCGGTAAAGCAGATGCCAGACAGATTCATTGGAAGAATCTTAAGGAAATGCAATCCGACAACAAAGGAAGTAGGTTACAGTACGCTTGTTCGCCCAATGCTTGAATACTGCTCAGCAGTGTGGGATCCGCACCAGGTAGGGTTGATAGAAGAGATAGAGAAGATCCAACGGAGAGCAGCGCGCTTTGTTACAGGATCATTTAGTAATTGCGAAAGCATTACGGAGATGATAGATAAACTCCAGTGGAAGACTCTGCAGGAGAGAGGCTCAGTAGCTCGGTACGGGCTTTTGTTAAAGTTTCGAGAACATACCTTCACGGAAGAGTCAAGCAGTATACTGCTCCCTCCTACGTATATCTCGCGAAGAGACCATGAGGATAAAATCAGAGAGATTAGAGCCCACACAGAAGCATACCGACAATCCTTCTGCTTGTGTCTGTGTATGTGCGTATGGATATGTGTGTGTGTGTGTGTGTGTGTGTGTGTGTGTGTGTGTGTGTGTGTGTGTGCGCGAGTGTACACCTGTCCTTTTTTTCCCCTAAGGGAAGTCTTTCCGCTCCCGGGATTGGAATGACTCCTTACCCTCTCCCTTAAAACCCACATCCTTTCATTTTTCCCTCTCCTTCCCTCTTTCCTGACGAAGCAACTGCCAGTTGCGAAAGCTCGTAATTCTGTGTGTGTGTGTTTGTGTGTTTTGTTCATGTGCCTGTCTGCCGGCGCTTTCCCGCTTGGTAAGTCTTGGAATCTTTGTTTTTAACATATTTTTCCCATGTGGAAGTTTCTTTCTATTTTATTTATATATCATATCATTTTGTTTTGCAGCATTATGCCCAGATATTTTAACAACTCAACTGTGTAAAGCGGACACTACTAATACTGTATCCGAACAGAACAGGCCATCCACATTAACTTAAATTTTTCCACATTTAGGGCTACCTACCATTCACCCCACCAATTGGAAATTGTGTCTAAGTCATTGTGTATCTCCCCACAGTCACACAGCTTCAACACCTACCATACACCACAGCATCACGAGTGAACAATAGCAGATTGCTACTCACCTTGTCCACCAAATCATTAATGCATACTGAGAACAGCAGCAGTCCTATCACTCTTCCATGGTGCACTCCTGAACTCTAATTTTAAGTTCCTGCTTGAGATCTAGCATAACAAGTTTCCTTTTAGAAGCCATAATATTGACCCACAAACAAAGCCACAGTTTCAAACATATAACACTGTATGAACTAATAACATTGTTGCACACAAGAATTTATTATTTTGTGTGTCATTTCTGCTTGAGCAACTACAGGCTCGAAGTGGGCTGGATTACTGAGATGCCAGATAGTGACAGTTTAGTGTAGTATCCTAAACCAGACTATTATTCCTCCTCATTTCACTCTATATCTACATGAAGAAATAGATATTTTTGAAATTTATGAATGTAATGAATAACATATTTTGTAGTAAATAGATGGCTGAGAGTTAACAGTGGCACATTCTACAAACTTCAGCAACAATATCGGGGTTGAAAAGTAATTTCCCTGAAGCCACAGTGTAAGTATTTAAATAGTGCAATATTTTAACCTATTTTCCACTTGCAGATTCATTTGTTGTTGGAAGTTTATGATCCAGATGCATATATAGCTTCATAATTAATGAGGTATCATAGGGCTGTGACCCTTTTGTTATAATTTTTGTGCTGCAAAAGAACAGTTTGTCAACAGTTGAGTGAAGAAACACACACACACACACACACACACACACACACACACACACACGAGACTAAACTTTGTAGTGCCACACGTCAAGAGTGATTGTCAATCAATAAAAAGTTGCGATCCAAATGGTGTATGTTAAAAACCCTTCAAAAGCCAAGAAATTTTTTTTTAATTCAAGATAACTAATTTCAACGGTCTTGGCTGTCAATTCCGATCTAAAAGATTTTTTTCTAGTAAAACGTCTTCCTTATATGCCAACCTCATTCACAACATGTCAAATGGATAAAAACTCAGCACATTATACAGATTTGTCATTGCTAAAATATTTGACAACGCGATGCATCTTGTCCAGAATGCCATGTCCTTATACAAACTGCTCATAGATGCTTGTTACATGGTGGAAATACTTACACAATAGCACACCTGTTTACATATGCTGGACATGTACTTAACAGTAAACTGTTAAGTATGTGGTTTTTTAGCATGTGTCCAGCACATGTAAACAGATATGCTGCAGTGTACATATTTGTATCATTAACAAGTATCTGAGCAATATGTGAATGGATATGGCCTTTTGATGTGTGGTTTTTAAATCTCTTAGTGACGGCGAACATTTATAACATGCCGAGTTTTATCCACTTTGTATCTTGTGCATGATGTCAGCATAAAATGAACATGTTTTACTAAAAAACAAAACAAAAAAGTTTAAGACCTGAAGACTGCTAAAACCGGTTGTCTTGAATAAAAAAATATTGTGTGTGATCTTGGCTTTCACATGGCTTTTTAACAATTACAACAGATTGCCCTTCAGTGCATGTCGTAATGAGAAAATTCAGATCAATGGAATTTGTTTATTCATTATAAACAAAGCAATTAGGAAGTCAATTATTTACATTTTTACACATTAGTGTGTACCAACTGTATTTTTCATAAAATTCTAATAATTTTGCATTTGTCACATGAGTTTCTTTGGCGGAACAGTATTGACAACAAAACAGAGGTAGAGGTAGAGGTAGATGAAGGTTCAGGAAATAAGAAACTTTGAGCCCCTGTTTCCCCATTATTTTAACATAAATCACTTTTTAGGGCACTGGTAGTTCATGTTCACTTTCATTGGTGGGGTGCTGATAAAAAGTCAGTAAACTTTATAAAGGCATTATTTTGAAGTGTTCATTATATAATTCACCAGCTCTCCTCCTGCTAATTCTAGTTGTGTTTCTGTAGTCTCGATTGTAACATAAAAAGAAACATGGTGTAACTGTGGGAGTAAACATGTAACTTCTTGCCCATTGGGAAGGCATCAAAGTGCAAATATAAGTACCCTCCTTGCTTTTGCCTTACGACCAATGGAAAAAGACTCTGGGGAAAACATTGGCTAAGAGTGGTTTATGCTTATTTTACCTAAATAGCACATTAACTAATGTGGTATCTATACTAGCAGGTCACTTGTACATTAGTTGTGCACACCTACTCTTCTGACTGGCAAACATATCAAGTACTCTGTTGTTGAGGTTTGGAATTCCACCGATTTCCACCTTATGAATGGAACAAGCAGTCTTTCCTGACACATATTGTCCCTGATGGAGATTTTAATATTTTTTAAACTACTGTGCTTTGCTTCTGCAGGTGTAATTCACACAATTTGCTGTGTCTTGTGCACTTCAGTGAAAGATTCATCAAAAGAATGTTCCACAAGAATAGTGAACAGCTTACATACTGATGTAATGCCTTTAAATGTAAAATGGAGTAAATCACTAACAGTTTGCTTTTCAATTTATCATGGCAAATAAAGAGACCGTAACTTAATGAAAAAGTATTGAATAAAGTGGCTGGGAAATCACCTTTGAAAGAAGCAAACTTCTTTGGATCAATAATTTCGAAGCTACTGAATACATGAGAGTTTTGGAATCTTCTTTTCAGTTGGTTGGTCACAATGTCACACACTTCTTTGGCGTCTGCTGTCAGATTAGGTCAAATACTATACTTTGAACATTTTCTTGGAAGAATAAAACCATTTATCTCAAGAAAGTTAATGCATTTCATTGTCCTCTTGTATTTACGAAACAGATGACTAAATGATATAATGCATTTGGTATAGTAATGGCATTTTCATACTGCATCAATACATTTCATAATCTCGTAGAAAAAAATTAGAAGGAACGAAAGGTCTGGATTATAAAGTAAATTCCTTAAAGCAAATGCTCCTCTTGTTGTAATATCACTCCAAGAATCTTCTTCCAATCTTATAAAAACATTCCAAGAAGTGTGATTTGTTAGGCAATGAAGAAAGAAACATTGTAAATCTAAAAATATTTACAAACAACAACCTAACAGACTTTACTTCTTTACTGTAAATTCATTTGATGCATATAACAGTGGACTTACTTGGCGTCTGGAAAAGTACTCTGTATCTGAGCAGTACACCAACATGACTGCCGCTCATTACTGGGGCACCATCGTATGCCTGAGAAATGAGTTTTTCTTGAACACTAGAAGGTTCCAGACTTTTTTGGAACCTCCCTATACCCACAAGCTGTCCTATCATCTACATTTTTCAAAGGACTCTTTCAACGGGTTTCTTCCCCTTAATTTACCACATTATAGGGACATACCAACTTGTGCACATAATATCTTTTCTTTCATCTGCCTGCACAGAAAAGTGGCAGCATTAATGTCTTTAATCAGCTGTTCAATGTAAACTTTATACACACAGTTCTAAAGTTCACTTTGTATCATGAGTATCATGTTTACATATGTGAGTACTGGAACTGCTCGAGTGATCATGTAACATGCTGTCAATATTTCCTAGAACAAATAATAAATCTAAGAAACTGCCCAGTTTGCTGACTGCTATTTTCCATTGTGAGCCCTCAGTGCTAACTCACAAATTACACAAAATATTAAGCACTCAACTATTCTGTTTAATGTGTGTGTCGTCTTTTTGACTAATTTATTACATTTCTGAATTGACATTTCGTAGACTGAATCAGTCTGAGCACGAATGTTAATTGTGCCAAACATTTTGTATTTACAGTAATTTTCTAAATGTTGTCCACTGTCATCGTGTTTCTTAATTCATTCATTTAAATACCCTAGTTCCTTACAGCCAACTTGTTCACAATCCATCACTACCAAATAATACAAAAAAAAGACAACTTTTGTCTCTCTTCCCTCACTGTTAACCAAGACTTTTTACAGAACCTTATGTTGCAGGAAGTTCTCTTCCTTCCGCTGAGTTGAGACACGAAGAAATCTTTTGGGTGAGCACCTAATGGCTTGATTTACACCGTGTCTTCCATACTTAATAAATGAAAGAGCATTTATGCAAATCTACTTCACTCATTTAAAAATCACTATATGAACATTTGAGTTTCAACCACAAAGCTCCAGGGTATGGAACACTACGAAGAGATCGCCTCATTTTCTGTTTTCCACATTTTCCATTGATGAATGGCAGTAGGGAGGGGAAGGGGGGGGGGGGAGGAATGCAGTAAGGCAAATGAGAGCAACTACAATTAGGTTCCACAAGCCCAAAGTGGCTGGCCCCAAACACTGTAATGACTTGGGGACAGGTGTGGAAGGGAAGGAGAATGGGAGCATGGCAGGGACAGCAGGGTTCGCTGGGGTACTAGAAAAGAGGAGTACAGCTGAGGTGGTCCACCCCATGGGCCCCCTGAAGCTGGCCCTAAGCTGCACTAGGTTGGGGGGGGGGGGGGGGGGGCGGCAAGGTGCATAAAGGGAAAGAGCTTGGTCATGTCACAGCGACTACAGTTTTAGGAGCTGGGGGTGTGGGGGAGTGAGGGCTATCTATCACTGGCCCCACAGCCGGTCTGGGGTGCAGGGAAGGAGAGGTACATGTGTGGTGGCCCGCAACTATGCATTAGCGAGGAGGGAGGGGAAGGTGGACATGGGAAAACTGCTTGGTTGCGTCACTGACTGCAGGTCAGGAGTGGGGAGGAGGTATGGGGCTACGGGCACCACTTACCACTAGTCCTCAGCTTTACATGATAGTATGTGGATTGGAAAACTGGTTCATCACTGCAGAATGACATGCTTTTTGTGTGTGTGTGTGTGTGTGTGTGTGTGTGTGTGTGTGTGTGTGTGTGTGTGTGTGTAACAGAGAGAACTGAGTTGATTATCTTAATTTCCTGTTAGAGTGTAACATGATTGTGGCATAGTATGACTAACTGTCCGAGGGAAAAAAATTTGCAACAAAATTTTTCACGAGGCCAGGCCCCGCTGGTTCTTTTGCAGCAAGCTGCCCCTGTTGTACAGGGTTAATCACTTTAGTTATCTTAGCATAACAGATCCAGAAAGCATCAGCCACAACATAGCTCATTGTGAATGCTGCTGTTGCATGTAGCGAGAGTTAGCTGCCATTCATAAGCAATTGGAAATCGCCCCGACTGCTATAATGTAGTTGGAAGCTCCTCTGAAATGGTGTGCTGGGAAGGCTGCCGAGATACATGTACTGGAGATTCGAAAGATACATCAAGTACTATCCTCTCTCACAGATATTTTATCCTGTACAGGAGGTACATGATTTATCACTACTCATGTATTTGATTGAGTGGTGTATTAGTGATAAGTCTTAGGATCCACTGAATGGAGATAGGAATCAGAAGGAACTCGGGGTATTGCACACTTACACTTCACCAGTAAGTCCACGATCTGTCTCCCACTAACCTAAATTAAGCCAGTGAGACACACTTCACTTGTTTATAATCCTGTTGTGCCCCATGTTACAGAGAGGAAAACACAAAAGAGTATGGCTATTCTTTGACATTCTCAATGGGGAGACACGTGATCTGTTGATTTAAAATATGTGGATAAAAGTCCTACATAAAGACAGCAAATTTTCTTTATTCGAATAACCCTTATTCAAGGTATGATAAATCAACTTTGGTTTTGCTTCTTTGCATTTAATTTTCGTCGCTCCCAGACTTACTTCATCCTTTAAGAGGGGTCATTCTTTTTTTCCCCTGGGTCCACTTTCTTCCTATTGCAGACCTCTTACTTTCTTGAAAACCTGCTTTTTGTGTTGCTTCTCTAAAAAGTATTCTGTTGTCTATTATGTCCATGCTAATATTTGTGTTTTCCATATCTGTCAATTTCGGTGAACCATGTGGGTTAGGATTTGTAGGTGTTTAGTAAATTGAAGATCAGCCTGGTTAGTCTTATCAGTATTTGAAGCCCTAAAACTGTAGTCTTCTTTTCCTTGTTACATCAGTTAGCTTTTCCATTTTCAAGTACAGCTCTCTGTTCTTAATTTGTATTCAACATTAGTGTTACTTCTAGGTCCCTGTATCTTGCTTGGAACTCTTTTTCCAACTTTTTCTAGTTTTTGAAGATTCCAAACCTTGTTTTAAGTGTTTCTGATGCATACAGTGTCTCAGGCCTTACTAATGTTTGGTAGTGTCTTCGCTTTCTATTCTAGGACAAGTGTGTGTTACATACTTTCTTTTGAAATTCACTTTCCATTTTATAAACTATTTTCTATTGCTATCTTTTCCTTTGTGTTGCTTGTTATCAGTTCACTGAGGAATTTAGAACAGTTTGTTTTAGATATTGTTATGGATTTTAAGAGGCATCACTGATATGTGTCATGAATTTATTCATTTATTTGTCAAATGATATCTTTAGTTCTATTTTGTCTGCTTGCTTCTGTAGTTCCACGATTTGTTCTTCAGCACTATCCAGTGAGTCAGTAATTAATGCCATATCATCTGCAAAAAGCTAGAGACACTATGGTGATTATTTGTGTCTCCCTAGTCGAACACACTTAGTATTAATGGATTTTCTCCATTCTCCCACTACCTTCTCTAACAAACAGAAGTAGGGGTGATAATCTCCCTGTCTTACTCCTGATTTTGCTTCAAAAGGTTTCGACAGTTCTCCATAAATTTTACTTTTGATGTGTTTATTAAACTTTTTTAAAATTATTTCTGTTGTTTTATTTCAAGTCGATTCAGTGCATTTTTATCAATAGAGTTGTGCTTTTTTTTAAAATCACCAAAAGTTACCACATATTTAAGGTTTCTGATTTTCCTCATTTCTATTACGTTCTTTTCTATTTGCACTGCACAAGACCTTCCCTTCTTAAATGCAGCTTGATACTATAATTGTTGGTCGAGTATTCCTTCAGCTCTCTTTAAAAGTGTTATGGACAAGATGTTATGTGTCACTGGTAAGAGGGAGATCCCTCTACAATTGCTAGAGATCAGTTTTCTTCCCTTTTTTATGTATTGGATGCATTAATGCCAATGTCCATTTTGATGTTAAGCTGTTTGCTGTCAAAATTTAATTGACGATTTGTGTTGGAGACATAAAATATGTTGTCACTAGAGTGCTTCCAAATTCTCTTCCCTTGGCCCTTTGTTACTTTTAAAGTTGTTTTACGACTTCTTTGATTTCATCTATTGTTGGTGGCTTTGAGTCTGTTTGTACTTGGAATACAATTTTTTTTTTTTTTATCATAGTTGTGCAATTCTTTGAAGTAGTTCGCAAGTATTCTGCAGTTCTCTGTTTTATATGCATTTTTTATGGTTTTGTATCTATAAATTGTAAACATTGTGATAAATACTTTTTTAAACTATTTTTGAATGTTTTGCAAAAGTTCCTTGTAGTGTTCTGCTTACAATGTTTCTCAATTGAGGTTAGTTGATCTTTTATATGTTGTACTCCGATCGTTTTGAGGCCTTATGATACTCATTTCCTTGCTTCTATAAAAAAATTTCCTGTCCTTTTCATTTTTATTTGCATTCCAGATATTCCAAGCTTCTTGTCTGTTTATAATTAACTCCTCACAATCATTACTCCACAAAGCATGTTTCCATTTCTTTTTAAGGGACACTTTCTTCTGAAGTCTTAATCTCTTTCAAGTTGTTTCCAACATTTAGGTATTCTTTTTTCCAACTGTGTTTTGTCATCAGTTTCTCTAGATAACTTCTGTACGTTTTTGGTCCTTTTTTTGTAAATATTGGTCTAACCTTGACTTTTCTTTATAGATTACCAGATGTCATTGATGAGCCATCCTCAGATTTTGTGCAGTTTTCTAAAATCTCCTTTTGCCTGACAGTCTATGTTATTCGTTGACGTTGTCAATGGAGAGATAAGTAATCTGTTATTTTAAATTAACATAAAATTTCCCAGTCAGGTGAAGGGAGATTGTAGAAAATTGTTCAAGATTTGAGGATGGCTTGCCATTGAGCCAAAACCGATAGTCAGTAAAGGAAATGTGTGTTCTTAATGAAGGATTTTTATCCAAGCATGTTTTAAAAGGGTGTGGGTCTGTTAATAGCCAACAGTTTGAATATATGGTGAACAGTGGTACTCCTTAGACAAATGAGAGCAAGGGATGGAAAGAATCATCTTGTGCATTTTGTGTGTGTGCCTGAGGGACCTCAGAAGAAGCAGCCATTGAAAGAACAGGGTGCCATCAGCCAGATATTCAATGAAATGATGCCTGTCATCTGGGTTTCAAAATCATACCTAAGGCTCGACCAGATACTCTGTAGGTTCTGCCACAAGCTTACAGCAACTTCCTAGACTTGTGTCATAGCATTGAGAACTACAAGAGTCTCCTAAATGGCTCCGAGATGAACTACACATCAAAGGCTGCTACCCAGGTAGCTAACTGTGTGTGGAGTGTAGATACAACACTCCATCCAATCCAAATAATGGAAGCTATAGGGGAACCCAAAGTATTAATGTAACATTTAGAGTAATGCCCCCTCCCTTATTATAAAATCCTAATTATCTACTGGTGAAGCATTAACAATGAAGACCAAGAGTTTGAAGCAATCCTATAAAGCTGTGGAGCTCATAAAATACCAGATAGAGAATTTTAGCTAAAACCCCAAATTGTTAATAGTACAATTTTGGGGGTAAATTGCCACCTATACTCAAAGCCACATAATGTGTGTGGCAGAGTGTGCTATGTGTACCAGTGTTGTTTTCCCCTTCCTGATCCAGTTCTGAGGGTTGCACATTAAGAATAACAGTTGTTAAGCCTCTGTGTCAACTCTGATTTCTACATAGTGGGAAGTAATGTATTGGTCGAATCTTCCAGGAATGTGGGATCTCAGAATTTTAACGATAAACGACACCTTGATGCACAATACCTCTTTCATATCGTATACCACTAGAGGTGGTTGAGGAACTCTCAAGCTTTTGCCCTCAGGGAGTAAACATATTATGAAATGCTCTGCTTCTCTTTGGTTGTTTTCCATTTCTTCTGTCAGTCCAATCTGGTACATGTCTCAGACAGACGAGTCATACTCAAATAATGGACAAAGATTTTGTAAACTGCCACCTTCGTAGGTGATGACACTTCTTGAGGATTCTTCCAATAGATCTCTAAATGGAACCTACTTCTCCTACAAATAGTTTTAAGTGTTCATTCCACTTTAAACAGTGCTGTATGCATACTCCCCGACATATGACGGATATCACTGCTTCAAGTGATTGCAGAACAATTGTTTAATCCTACAATATTGGGTCTTTTTACCTGTTTATGTGCAATATACTACATTTCTTCACATTGAATGTTATCCAACAGATATTAGAGCAAGCACCAATCCCATGTGAGTCTTACAGCATTTCACTACAATTTATTACAGTCCATTTAAAATTGCTTAATAGTTGATATCTGCCCCTTGCCACTACAATGCTGCCACATCAGCTGCTGGATACCGCTCTGTTATAGGTAACATGACGGTGGCAGCTGACTTCACGAATGCTGTTAATGTGTAACATGGAGCGATGTTAGAAGCGTTCGTCACAAGGTATGTAGGAAATGTGAGATGCTATGGTGGCAGCTGATTTTATGTAAACAATTACTGAAATGCAGCAGATGACTTTGTAGCCCTGAATTTACACTCGGGTCCTAAACTAACAACCACCTTGCGATTTGTGATTATCTGAGATAGCGATTCTCAACAATCTGCTGCAGCAGAACTAAAATCGCAATCACTTTATTCACAGCTATTGAAGCTAGCACATTCAAGACAGAAAAAGTTCAGTTACAGCGTTAAAAGCAAGCTGTAATTTCACTGATTAACTGAAACTGTCCTCCCATTGGTTATACAAGCTACCGCATTACCAACCAATGACAGTTCTCATTGGCACTAGGTTGCAGATTATGGGTGACTCAGGGAGATTCCAGATGAAAGAAGAATAGGTAGAAAAATAAGAGCAAAAAAGAGTCTGTACGGTGATGAAAATGATGTGGCAAACAATTGGAAATAAAATAATTACACTTAATATGATTAATTGAATAAAAATGTAATCAAACTATTTTGATTAGACTTAGAAAAAAAAATTATTGCTTGACAAGATTTGAACCTACACCTTTAACATAGCAGGTTAATATGTTAACCATTGCGCTGAAGTACAACAGTGTCTTAAGTTGTTATAAATTTGACTTACCACCCAGTTGCAATGACGAATTGTCGCCTTCAAAAACTTTGTTTCACACAATGCTGTGCAAAGCTTATCTAATGTAAGCTGATCTCTGTGATAATGATAACCACGTATAGGATGCTGAATCCCATCTTGGGTGGAAGTATCGAGTAATGTTTAGTTAGTACTGTGTATGAAACACATTATCTAATTAGTGTCGCTGTGGTGTGTGGTGCTGTGTGGTGAGTATCATGTATGATGAAATACGAAATAAATTTGACAGACCCATGCATGATTTGGGATGCAATATACTGTTTATGTGCAGATGGATGTATGGATGTGTGCGCGTGCAAGTGTAAGTGTAAATCTGTCCCTTTTTCCCCCTAAGGTAAGTCTTTCCACTCCCGGGATTGGAATGACTCCTTACCCTCTCCCTTAAAACCCACATCCTTTCAGCCTTCCCTCTTTCCTGATGAAGCAAGTGTGGGTTGCGAAAGCTTGAATTTTGTGAGTGTGCGCGCTAGTGTCTCTATCAACATACCAACACTTTCGTTTGGTAAGTTACATAGTTACATCATCTTTGTTTTTAGATATATTTTTCCCATAAAACTGTATCATCCACAACTTGAATGACTAATGCAGAAGAACCTGACTAATGTTCAAGACCTGTCACAAATGAGGAAGAAATTCTGGTCACATGTAAAGGCTATCAGTGGCACAGTCAAGTGTTCAAGTGCTCACAGGTTATAGGAACTGAAACTCAGGATAGCAAAGCTAAAGCTTGAATTCTGCTCTGCAATATTTTATAAAGGAAAATCCAAGAATATTGGTCCAGTTTCACTCTCATTCTACCGCAAAGATGAGTGGTGCTTATTTAGTGCCCCTGCCATTGATAGGCACCCATAATCCTGGAACTGAACAAAGTTCCAGGGCCCAATGGAATCCTTGAGAGATTTTGTACAGAACTGTCAGCTGTGTTAGCCCCTCTTAACAGTAAATAAATGAAAACTGTGCCCAGTAGTTGGATGAAACAACAGACCATGCCTGTACACAAGAAAGGTAGGGGAAAATGATCCACAAATTGTCATCCAATCTCAGTGACTGCTACCTGTTATAGAATTTTAGAACACATTCTGAACTTAGACATAGTGAAATATCTTTAATGGAATGACTTCTTCCTTGCCAGTGAAATATCTTTAATGGAATGACTTCTTCCTTGCCAACCAGGATGGATATTTAAAGTATCGGTCATGTGAAGCTCAATCTGGGTTTTTCACAGAAAAATATTTTGAATGCTAGTTATCTAAACAATAAGATTCAGTGCATCATGAATTCCGTAGAGCATTTGACTATCACACCACTAATGACAATGGTGTATAAAAGGAGATTTTTTATGGTACATGATCTATTGTTAGGCAGCACAGCATGTAGTCTAGGATAGAAAATTACTGACAGATATCGAAGTAATTTCAGATGTGTCCCAGGGAAGTACGTTGGGCCCATTAGTTTTCTCTCTGTATATTAATGACCTTACAAACAGTAATAAAAATAATCTCCAATATTTTACAGTTGTTGCAATTGTCTGTAATAATGCACAATCTGTAAAAAGTTTCACAGAAATTATGTCAGATATTATGTCAGATATTGGTCAGATTTCATAGTCGTGCAATAGCCTCAAATGTTCAGTAATTTAAAATCTTGCAGAATCACAGAAATATGGTTACTTATCCCAGCAAGTCAGAACTGGAATTGTACAACTTACACAAATCTGGCTTTAACCATTGTTACCACAGGAATACGAACTGGAATGATCATAAAGGTAACACAGATGGCACACTTCTAATCAGTGGTAGTTACTGGAAAACTTCAGTCAGTCTACAAAGGACATCGCTTACCCGACACTCATTTAGTCCATCTTTGAGTATTTCTAATCCGTTTTAGACTCGTGTCAAATAAGACTGACAGCAGATATTAAAGATAAGCAAATGAAGACAGTTCAAGTGGTCACAAGTTTGGGTATTGAAGAGTGTCACAGAAATGCTGCGAGATAAATCCAAACCGGGAAACACTTCAAGACGTTTACTTCTATCTCATGAAAGCCTACTTGCACAGTTTCCAGAACCAGTATTACATGAAGAACCTATGAACAACCATCACCTATGTATTGGTCCAGTAGATGTCACATGAAAAGAGACTAGTAACAGCATGTACTGAGATATTTAAATTACTGTTCTTACCACACTCCATATGCAAATAGAACAGCAAGAAACTAATAAGCAGTACAATGGGAAGAACCATCTGCCATGCATTTCAAAGGGGTTTGCAGAGTATAGATGCAGATACTTTTCTTTTAGTTTATTTCAGTCCAATTCTGGCACCATACATAGTGATGTATTATTTCAGTTGTATATCTTACAGAGTGAAAACATGTTTGTCTGTAAATAATGTCTTTGGCTCAGCCACCCACCATGGATGCTAAAGTTTCTGGATAGTAGCGAAAATAAATCTGTAAAGAAACACTTACCACTCCAATTTGACCAATTATATGGCTTAATGATGAATGTTGATTCCACAGGCAAATCGGAAGAACGTAACGGGTGTACTCAACAGGATCCCGCAGTATGATCATAGCAATGTCAGCATCAAAGTTGTTACTGTTGTAGTCGGGATGGAGATATATTTCTGACACCTATGTAATAAGAAAGTAGGGAAAAAAATGAAGTCAAAAATATTTTATTACACAGCAAAAGAATGGACAAGTAACCAAATCAGTTTTCATAACAATACTAGCAGAAAAACTTCACAACGAAACCAAGTTATTAGAGAAGAATAAGTTAAATTAATTAAGTTCTTACTTAAGAAAGTGATGGTGACGAAAGCACTGTGTCCATCACCATGAGGAAAACAAAAGTAATTTTGTTTGATTTTTTTCTACTTTTCTGCAGGTATGTTTCTGAATGATAACTAAATGCAACATGAGGAATGTGGAGGGCTGACACACTAATATATTAAACAACTATACTTATTCAGATCACCTTCAAACTAACACACTCAGCTGTGTTTTAGCAAAAATTCTTTCCATTCTTGGTATTTTCAATACTACATTTTGTAATATCATCTACAAAAATATTACACTGTGTTTTCTGCTATTAGAGATGTCAAATTGCTATTCACTTGTGTCTGTTGGTGTAGCACATTCCAGGGATTAAGACTGGTGGTTAGGAACTGTCATATTGATAGTTCATTTGTGGACTTTAATATTGGGAAGCTCTATACTGTCAAAAACTGCAGTCACTACAGCTATTCCCCAAAATTCTGACCATCATGCATTCATTTACTTAATGTCAATAATTTTATAAATTTGATCTCATTTTCTCAGAAAAATGCATATTGATAGGAAGCCATACATGTGTTACTGAAGAAGGCAATACCTGTTGGCATTGTTACAAAGAAATCCAACAATGCAGACTATTCTAGTGTTCCAGTTAAACAATATCTGAACAGTTAACCACACATCTGTTGTCCAAGAAATGTTTCCACAGGATGCTGTTAACACAAAGTGCAGTCATGCAATAAAAGAAAATTAAGATCCACAAGAGAATAAAATATAAACAGATTACAAAGGATATTAAATGTGAGGTTTTTAAAAATATCACATATTGCCCATTGTGTTATATGGAAGAACTGAAAGCAAGCAGATTGTTTAAAAGATGAACACAATGGTTAGAACACTTTAACAGACTGTCTGGTTCCTTTAACGTTTCACACACCGATGGTTGTCTGAGTGATGGGCATTTCACTCGCTGGCCAGGCCACAGTATCAGGTATGAGGCTCTGTTGTAGCCTCTAGCGGGCACACAAGCTTTAGTGGATGACATTGTTTACCGAGACCCCCATTTCACACGTATATCCAACTGTGTAACAACAATAATGGACATGCCTGGTTGGAAGGAACAGTACATGAAATAAGGCAAAGGCTACCACTCAACTAAGGAGTACTGAAGTGTGGAGCATAGAAACATCTTAAAAAAACAGTAATCACACTAGCTTTCAAGATTCTGCTATTTTCCTAGTGTGAGTGTATGTATGTGAAGTGTCTGAGGTTTAGAGAGAGAGAGAGAGAGAGAGAGAGAGAGAGAGAGAGAGAGAGAGAGAGAGAGAGAGAGAGAGAGAGTACTTTTACTAAAGAAAGAGCAAGAGCTCACAAGCTAATGTGAATACAATTTACTGTTAATATTTACTACGTTTCTATGCTCCACACATCAGTCCCCTACTACTGTGCGATTTCTTTCCCCTTATTTACTTACTGCTTTTGTAGACACACCCCTAAAGTTTTAAAAAAAAAAAGGGATGGCAATTACAGACACCAAAGGAAACAATTTCTTTTCGATTTATACTATGCACCAGGTTTCATTTCAGAATGAAGTTATTAAAAGTAGCTTTCTTTACTACCAGTAAAGGAAAAATTTATTTCATGCAGTTTCAGTGAGCTGTTAAAAATATAAACTAATATGAGAAGCTATTCTCCAGACAAAGGGCAGACTGGACAAAGTTTTTGATGCATATGAGGTAAATTGACACTTACCTCTCTAACCTGGCTGTAAGGCTCTGCGAAGCGCCGCACCTCGTACTTTCCGAGGTAGATAACAAGATCCTTTGGTGTGAGTGCCGGATTATCACGGTACTTGATGCAATGCCCAGCTGCACACACACATACAGACATTGTCTCCAACAAGGTATACTACTAGTGTGTGATGGGTGGCAAAGAATGTATACTGGTTTAGAACATAATTGCAATCAACTTGGAAACTTAGTGGTATGAGCTCAGTCCATTATCAGACTTACTTCCTTTATTTATATTGTATTATTTGCCAATCCGAAACAATTTTGAGTGTTACTTTTACCTTACAAAAGCAGCTCAAGTTAGGACCTATGAATTACAATTACCACTGAGTCGTTTAAATGGTCATACACTTGTTTTGGGTGCCATAATATATAATACATTTATGTATTTATCATCTCTTGATGCATTTTGAGAAGAGATAATCCCTATCATGTCTGTGGTAAGAAACATACAATATAAAGCAGGATATTAAAAAGCACACATTGTGATAACACAGTGAAGCTGAGAAACGTACCTGTTAAAATCAGTACAATTTGGGTCACTTCCTATGTTGAAAATCTAGCAGCTTTTGAAAGCAACAGCTATTATTCCAGTACTACAGTGCGATTCCTTTATTAACGGTTTTTATATGTACATTCTGTGATCAAAAGTATCCGGACACCTGGCTGAAAATAGCTTATAAGTTCGTGGCACCCTCCATAGGTAATACTGGAATTCGGTATGGTGTTGGCCCATCCTTAGTCTTGACGACAGCTTCCACTCTCGCAGGCATACATTCAGCCAGGTGCTGGAAGGTTTCTTGGGGAATGGCAGCCCATTTTTCACAGAGTGCTGCACTGAGGAGAGGTATCAATGTCTGTCAGTGAGGCCTGGCACGAAGTAGGCATTACAAAATGCCTTGAAGGTGTTCTATAATATTCAGGTCAGGACTTCTGTGCAGGCCAGTCCATTACAGGGATGTTATTGTCGTGTAACCACTCTACCACAGGCCGTCGGTTATGAACAGGTGCTCGATGGTGTTTAAAACATCAATGTAGGCCTTTGCTATGATAGTGCCACGCAAAACGACAAGGAGTGCAAGACCCATCCATGAAAACATGACCACACCGTATCACCACCACCTCCGAATTTTACTGTTGGTACTACACATGCTGGCAGACGACTTTCACCGGGCGTTCGCCATACCCACACCCTGCCATCTGATTGAAACATTGTATACAGTGATTTGTCACTCCACCCCACATTTTTCCACCATTTCTGTTGTCCAATGTTTACATTCCTTACACCACACGAGGCATCATTTGGCATTTACGGGCATGACGTGTGGCTTTTGAGCAAGCGCTCAACCATGGAATCCAAATTTTCTCACCTCCCGCCTAACTGTCACAGTATTTTCATAGTACTTCAGTTTGGAATCCCTGTGTGATTGACTGGATATATATCTGCCTATTACGCATTACAACCCTCTTCAACTGTCGGCAGTCTGTCAGTCAACAGACGAAGTCAGCCTGTACACATTTGTGCTGTATGTGTTCATCCACATTTCCACTTCACTATCACATCGGAAGCGATGGACCAAGAGATGTTTGGGAGTGTGGAAATCTCGAGTACAGACATATGACCCAAGTGACACCCATCACCTAACCACATTCAAAGCCCACAAGTTCCGCGGAGTGCCCATTTCTGCTCTCTAGCAATGTTTATTGACTACTGAAGTCACCGATATGGAGAACCTGGCAGTAGGTGGCAGCACAATGCACTTAATATGAAAAAAAGTGTTTCTGGGAGTGTCTGGACACACTTTATCGCATTATGAGTGTAAAAAACACATGCACTCTTTTTACTAAGTGTTGGCATAACAGGCGTACTGTCATGAATGTCCTCTACTGGCAGTATTATTTACCTTGTACCCTGTTAAAGCACCTATGTTTTTTGGGCACTGACGTGACTTAGTGGAATTTGAAGTGACAATTTACTGTCTAGTGGTTTTACAAGGTACATTCTCAGCTTCACTACATTGTTGTAATGTACCCCTTTTGATATCTTGCTTTATATTGCAGGAAAAGGTAGATTGCTACTTACCATCAATATGACCAGTTAATTGCAGACAGGTAAAATTAAAAGGAATTTACACACAAACTTTTAGCCACATCCTTCATAAGAGAAAGAGAAAAAACCACCATTCATTCATACATGCAAGCAAGCACACCTCACACCACATCTTTATGGTAAGTAGCAACCTGTCCTTTCCTACATTGTTGCTGTTTCTACATGTAGTTTCCATTGGTTGATTTTGTCTTATATGGTACGTTTCTTACCATACATCTGATCATCACATTATCGCAAAACATAAAATAAAGTAAATAAATAAATAATATTAAAAAATTACACTGGTGACAAGGCAAGTGTATTACCATTTAGTGCCACAGATGGTCGCAAATCTGATACTTCTTGTCTAAAGTATTAAAGCTGTGTAACTTATTTCATGCAATATCTGACTTAATTCCTACTGAAAAATCTATTTTGTTTTTGCTGCTGAAAGCATATTTTCAGTTTTTCAAGGTGTATATGTGAATAAAGTGGATACTGTAGTATACTTTAACACTTATCTGCAGATTTGTACTGCTATACATTTGATATAAATGCCCACCTTTACCATATTTCAGTAATTTGAGATCACTAATTTGCTGAAAATGGAATAATTGGGAACATTCTTCCTCATATGAATACATGCACCTTACAGTTAAGTGTAGATTTAGCTTGTTCTCCCTGTTGCACCACTAACTTTGACAAGGATGCATTTGTTATCATGTGCATGAAAAAGTTTGTGAGAACCCAGAGCCATCAAGTCTACATAAGTTGTCTTTACAAAATGAATTTGCAGTTGACTCTTAATTTGAAGTTTCAGTCATCCCAGAGAAAGTTCAAGTAACAAATGTTTCATTGCTGAATGTGGAATAAAGAAAGTGTACAAATATGGGAATCTTCCACAAAAATAAAGTTATGAAACAGTTATATAGTTTCTACAATATTCATATTTATTTGTTTGTTTGTTTGTTTCTGAAACAAATAAAAAAGAACTAGAACTCCAAATAAATTTTCTTATCAATTTTATTAATTTGTATTTAACATTTAAAGCAAAATGCACACAAATTTCCAAAAATAAATGAGAAAACTTCAGTTTTATTTTGTAGAGACTTTAGTGATATTTTTCTTGTTCAGTAACCTCAAACATGCTTTATCAAGTGCATTTTTTGTGACCAAAGAGCTGAAAAATACATTATTGCCTCCGCCCATTTCATGAATGTACATGCACAACATGTCCAGTTGTCACCCAGAACAGCCAAAATTTAAAATTTTAACCCAAGTCACATAGTTGTTCACATTAGACACTGGGTTATTATAAAATGAACAGTAGTATGAAAAAAGGAGGACTTTTGCTTCTCTGTAGTCATGTTTTCACCAAGTCTCAACAATCACTTTTTCGTGATTTTGTTGTCACCTATGCCTTTTTGTCTAAGAGGTAAGAGAAGAAAGGGTATGATATACCCTTGAAACATTTTGGATTAGCAGCTTTTGCATCAAAAGAGGTTTCAGTTTCAGAGATCCATCCATCCATGTTAACTGCAGAATTCTTTGTTACATTTTCATCCCACAGTTTGCATCTTTGAAAGTTCATATTAAATCAGGAATATACTTTTTTTAAAAAGAAAATGAAAACAGCCTCATTTCTTTAGGAATGAAAAGTCATGTGGATTTATTTCCCAGTATGCTTCCTAGTTAATTTTTTTATGATAAATTCACCAATCCACTCACTTTCCATACCTAGCACAAAAATGATATGTTTATTTTTTTAAAGTTAATAGGCCACTCCTCACTAAAAGTGAACCCTTCAGTACTCGAATTATTAGCATTTCTATAAGCAAATAAACAGGTACAGCTTGTCCTCTAAAATGGGCTAAACCATTTCAATAAGCTTCTTTCCTCCAGGAGCCAAAACATACTTTTTTGAAGCCAGTTTTACAATTTATGTATACATAGTAGCATGTTATGAATTGTTTAGTAAAAGTGTGTCACAAGGAGTTGACAAACAATTTATCGAACACCGTGAATAACTGAGTGTTAGTAGCCGACTTTAAATTCTCGAGTCTTTACTGGTGTCCATCACAATCACATCGAGATATAAAGCACACTGATAGACCAGATTTCTTCAATTTACGAGGTGTGGTTATAAAGTAATGGGACCAATGCTGTCACAGTAAGAATTCATCAGGCAAAGATGAACAAACATTAGCTGTGAGGCATGAAGCCTTCTCAGTCAAATGCTGCATCTCTGGTGTCCAAAGAAATCATTGTAGCCATGGACTGTTTGTGCAAGAGCTGTTATTTTGTTTTACCAGAAAAATAAGGGAAATCATAAAGCAACAAAATCTCGAATTTTCACATGGAACTTCGAAAAAGCACTACTGAAACCTGTCTTTTACTAAATTTAGTATATGGTTAAGACTGCTGATCAAATATGTGAGCTTTTAAGTTGTCCACTGAAGGTGGCTGAAAAGCCATTGAAGGTGGCTCGTGGCCCAGATTCCCTCAACAACAAAAATGGATGAAAATATCGAAAACTTAGGTAATCTGATTTGATCTGACTTGAGTATCTGATTATTGCTGATATGGTAGGAATTTACTAAGAATGTCCAAGCCAAATTTAACATAAGAAAAATTGCTTATGAAACTGGTGCTGAAAATTCAAGATCGGATGTAAGTATGTCTCAAGAATAAAAGATGGATATCCACAAAATGGCTGTAACAATTAACCCTTTAACTTTTTGGGATATGTTAACGCGCGCACCTTTGTACCTGTCCCCGTGTGCTCTGTGTTTTCGCGCACCACCAGTCCTTCTATCTGGTACTCTGAATGTGTCTATACATAAACCTATTCAGAGCACACAGGGACAGGGACAAAGGCGCGTGCATGAACACGTCCAGAGCAGTTAAGGGGGTTAATGATCTCTAAGTAATTTTAAAATAAAACATTATTGTAACAGTTTGTTAGAATTTCCATGAACAAGCACTTTGTCTTAAGTTGAGGGATGAGACAGTAAATTAATATGGAACATGTTTCAAAAAAGTAAATAAATCTTAGACCTTTAGGAGGTGGCAGTGTTCATTAAAGAGAATGGAAACTTTACGAAAGACAGTTTCATACACAGTATGTCTTTTTAATTATCAGTTTTTAAGAGTAAGTGAAGAAAGTGATTGAAGAAGTTCAAAATTTAAAGGAACATACCCTGAAGCGACAGTACAAAGGCACAATGGGTAAATGAAAATTTCAAACATACCTATCAGAAGTAAGGAAGATAATGACATTTTGAAAGGACTGCACTACTGAGGAAATTTTATTTTATCTTTACTGAGATGCAAATTTAAAATGATTATGCATAATCAGTTGCAATCTACGGCAAGGGCAATTAATTGTGCAGGTCACAATCTTCTATTAGAGAAACTAGATGTTTATCGGATATATGGTTCAGTACATGCCTGGTTAGTTTGTTTAGGAACTGGGATGCTGAAAGTTAGACACCACATCTTCATGGGAAGGAATCACAATGAACATTCTGCAGGATTCAATCATGTGCTCATTACTGTTCATGTTTTACATTATTTGCCTACCACTTAATTCACATCACAAGCAGAATTAGTCCTTTTGAACAGGTGTTACGAGCATTGTGAACTGACAGGGGGAGGCCATGACATTTGGAATGCGGATTTTTTACACTCTTAGTTCTCCATGAGGACAACAAAATGTGTAATCAGTAGCACATACGTCTCGAGCACTATTGAGAAAATCACAAGATAATTTCAGTCATCAAATATGTACCTGTGCATGGCCGTATTATCATGAAGCTGAGGCAGCCGACTGGTTAGTGTCCAAGCCCCATAACCATAGGTCATTCATCGCTGGATTGAGTGCCATTCACCACCTTTTTTTCCCAACACAGTCATATTCTTTACTACTTATATTACAATTGATATAACGGGAAAAATACATGTAATCAGATTAACTGTCATTAAATTTACAATGTTATTTGGCAGTCCAAAAGTTTTATCATAACAAATAATATAATAGTCTTAACTACCGACAAGTAAACAACCAAGGGAAGGGCCAGGCTTAATCGAAAGAGAACGAGAAATTGTTCTCGTGGAGATGCTATTAAAATAGACTCGATACTGCATGACCAATCATCAGTGCTGATATTTAAGGAAATTCTGTGATTTGCTTCCAAATCAGTGGATGAAAGAGGTTCTTAAAAATGTTAGCGAGGTTTGTTTTTCCATGGAAAACCTCAAAAGACCTTGTGTATGTGGAAACATAGCATTTATTCAATGCAGCTGGTGCCGTTTAACTTTGTTTTCTGTGTCTTTACAAAAAATACCATCCTTCAACTTTTACTCTTAATGTTGAAAGTGACGATTAGTTGTACATCTTTTGAAAGCTGTCTGTGAAAGTCGAAACTTGCAGATAACAAGTAGTTTCAGGCTCCTTCCAGGTAGAAGGGATTTCTCAAATCACAGTCAAGCAAACATTTTCAGTATCACTTTACGCGTTTATATGGTGCAGAGACCTGGACACTGAGGAAGGAAAAGCAGAACTGGATTGGACATTGTTTGAGGAGGGACTGTTTATTGAAGGAGGGAATAGAAGGAATGGTGGAGGGGGAGAAGGGGAAGAGGAAGAAGAAGATGCTGGATAATATCAAAGGAGACATGTCTATCCATAGCCAGTCTTTTCATTTCTGAATACATAAGTGGGAGAGACTTAACCCATGACAAGACCTACCGTAAAGCAGAATACCATACCACCACCACCACCACCACCACCACCACCACCACCACCACCACCACCACATATTACTGTATCTCATTGCTACCGATCAGAACCCCTCTGAGAGCATTAAAGATAAACACCAGTCCTAATTGGCTGATTGTAAAGTGACCCGTTTCCAAATTACATACAAAAATAACCACTATTTCAGTATACATATAATTTGAAAACGGATGCTTTGCTGAAACCATGTGTGTAAAAGCCACCGTGTGTATTTTGAATGTGCCAAGAGCATTTAACATTGTTCCTATGTGAGAAACAATATAAATGTGAAATTCATACTGTAACTAATCGAAAGAAATGTAGCACATGGTCAGGATGTACCAGTAAACCTATCATTATAAAATTATTACAGCAAATTAATTAGAACATATAAATAAAGCATGTTAATTGAATCTCCGATATATGTTAGCACTAAAATTCAGGCACCAGTTGATTTGATATGAACAAATTAAGAAATAACATAATTAGTCAGAAAATGTTATATTAACTCTGAACTAAGTTGAAAATAGGTTCACCTTGTTCAGCACTGAGATTGTAAATTTTTAGCAATGTGTACCTCATATTCAGTTTAACTTTTAATTGTGATTTTACAAAAAAAATGTAATTTTCATTGTAGGTAATTGTTAACAAAAGTATAAACTTTGGGTACATGTGATGTAACCGGTTCAGTTCACCACATTGAGATGTTTATATTTTCCCACCTCCACGTTGCAAATGTTTTGACTTTTGAGTGAAACGCCCAGTCGATGTGCTGCTGTTTCCACGTCAATTCTACCAACAGTGAGAGCTGTTTAGTTCTTGGGGTGTTGTAAAATTCCTGGATTTGTCTCATCGCTGTGCAGCCTATGAAAAGGATTGCGGAAGACTCCCAAATAAATTCCAAAGTACAGTGTAGTTTTAACACCAATATATTTCCAAGACTCTGGTGAACTGAACCAGTTACATCACATGTACCCAAAGTTAACATCAAACGGCACAGATTTCACAACAATCAACAAACGAGTGAGCCTACATTACATTTGCTCACAACCCTAGCCAAAAAACAAGTGCCCCACAGCGCCTGTGTGACCTCTATTTATACTTTTGTTAACAATTACCTACAATGAAAATTACAATTTTTTCGTAAAATCACAAAAGTTAAACCGAATATGAGATACACATTGTTAAAAATTTACAATCTCAGTACTGAACAAGGTGAACCTATTTTCAACTTAGTTCAGAGTTAATATAACATTTTCTGACTAATTATGTTATTTCTTAATTTGTTCATAACAAATCAACTGGTGCCTGAATTTTAGTGCTAACATATATCGGAGATTCAATTAACATGCTTTATTTATATGTTCTAATTAATTCGCTGTAGTAATTTTATAATGATAGGTTTACTGGTACATCCTGACCATGTGCTACATTTCTTTCGGTTAGTTACAGTATTAATTTCACATTTACATTGTGTTTCTCACGTAAGAACAATGTTAAATGCTTTTGGCACATTCAAAATACACAGGGTGGCTTTTACACATATGGTTTCAGCAAAGCATCATTTTCAAATTATATGTATACTGAAATAGTGGTTATTTTTGTATGTAATTTGGAAACAGGTCACTTTACAATCAGCCAATTAGGACTGGTGTTTATCTTTAATGCTCTCCGAGAGGTTCTGATCAGTAGCAATGAGACACAGTAATATTTGAACCACCACCACCACCACCACCACCACCACCACCACCACCACCACCACCACCTATGGGTTTGGTCATTTACTAGTCGGTAGCTATGAATATTATATTATTTGTGATAATAAAACTTTATAGACTGCTAATAACATTGTAAATTTAATAAAAGTTCTTCTGATTACACATATTTTTCCTGTTATATCAATTCTAATATAAGTAGTAAAGAATATGACTGTGTTGGAAAAAAGTAACGAACAGGACTTGATCCAGCGACCAACAACCTACGATTATGGGGCTTGGACACTAACCACTCGGCTGCTGCCGCTTCGTGATAACGGCCACACACAGGTACATATTTGATGACAAATTATCTTGCGATTTTCTCAATAACGATTGAGAGGTATGCGCTACTGCTTACTCATTTTGTTGTCCTCATGGAGTACTACAAGTATACGCAGTTTGCAGTAAATCCACATTCCAAACATCATGGCCTCCCTTTGTGAGTGAAGAAGCATCCATGGTGGAAACAGGTAATGACTTTTTAGTCAGCAACTTGTTTTGTACAAACTGATTAGCTATAAACTTTGAGAAAAGCAGTTCTTCCTGTTCCATATGATCAAAACCACAGCATCTGTTATTAACAAACAGTGCAGAAAATTCTAATCTCTGCAAAGTTTACAATGATAAAAAAACTGAAGGAACTGTACAATGTGCCTTCTAAAATATAGGTTCAGCTACCTCTGCAACTAGAATAAATGGCAATTTGATGTATATAAAAATCAGTAAGGTGTTTTCATTCACTGATATTCTGAGGAATACTGTTCTGGAGAACTCAGTTAAGAGGTACTGGCTGCAAAAAAGAAAGTAATTAGAGTTACAAATGAGGTTCATATGCAAGCCCTGCATATCATTTGCAGAACGAGTTTACTATTAATTGAGTGTGCTCTGATTTCGACTTCATTGAATTGTGGAAAGTAGAAGACGAGGTAGAGGTGGACGTAAAGTGTGAGAGAGTGTCACTAGTTCTGCTTAGTGGCTTGTGTGGTAGTAGGGCAGTTGCCCATGAAAGGTAAACATCCCAGGTTTGAGACCTGGTCTACACTGATTTAATATACCAAAACATTTAAAACATTGACATCTGTTTAAACAATTGGAAACATTAACCACACAGTATCAGTAAACAAATGTGATTGTGAAATTTTATTTAACCATCCACTGCAGTCCGAACGTCATGTTTTCACAAAGAGGAAAATACTAATCTGCTCTTCCTGCTAGTGAATGTAACTACAGTGAAGAAAGGCACGAGATACATGACTATAAAACTAATGCCCACAGAAATGTGACAATCACTGGAAATCTTTTCAAATACAAGGAAGTTCTTTCTTCGTAACAGCACTCTAGCAGAGTAATTCTTTAACAGAAATAAAAATTACAGACCTACAAATGACCAGCATTTATTCAACTGACACATCCCACATCGTGACATTTATTGCATGTATATTCATAAATGGCAAACTGTGTGACACTGAACAGAAGACACTTGTCATGGCTAATAAAAGGTCTTTATAAAATGGAACTGACCTCATAATGTAAGTTGATAAAAGGCAACCAAATGTTGAGCTGTATGTTATTAAGGAAGCAGGACTGAATAGACAAGCAAAATTCTGTTGTTCTGATTCAGTTCTAGATTAAATATACATTACCTGTGCAATTTACATTTTATTGTGGGGGAAAATTTAGTCCAAACATACCCACAGCCCCCCCCCCCCCTCTGCGCTCTCTCTCTCTCTCTCTTCCCCCTCCCCCCCCCCCCCCCCCCCCAGGTTCTCACTATTACAGTATTACATGCCAATTTTAATTCCATTTCCTATTAGTTTTCAGGTGCTTGTCAAAAAGATCGAAGACAAATGTGAACTATGCAACTTCATAATGAAAAGGAAGTGCACAGAAAACAGTTCCACTGAACTTATCTAGTAGGTATGTGTGCTGAAGTGTTACACACACACATCCAGTTTTCATTATCCCTGTACTTTCCCTCCAACTGATAAAAAGAAAAAAAGCAAATAACTAAACTAATCCATTGCCATAAAAAGGTAATACAAATGCTGTAGTTATTCCAACAAATAGGTAGTGTTTAGAAAATTAACAGAAGACAATAAGCTTGGGTGACATTGCTTGCTTTTTTAGACAATGGAACATGACAATAATAGTCACTTTGTTAGTTTAGTACAAAGTAATATTTACAATATGTAAATTTTTGAATACAAAAAGAAACATTCATAAATAAAAAGAATTTCCTTTTTAAATGACATCAATTAGTTTGGAACAAAATATTATTTAACAACATAGTAGCACTTGTCTGCAAATACACCTTACAAACACAGAGTTCCTTGAAAAATTACTCATTTAAATATGGTCACACTTCACATATTTATTCTCACTCTAAGCATTAGAAAGCAGACATATGGAAGTTTTTTGTATTTTAGCTATGCAATTAGTAAGCATTTTATTACATTGTAGTGCATAACAAACTAGTATCATAACAGCAAGCATTTTACTGACAAACTGTTTGAGAGAAAAGGAAAGAAGAAAATATTATGTAATTTTATTTAAGCACAAATGCAGCACTTCAGTGTGTATGTTCACTGACTTAGTCCCCTACCACAACTAAGCATAGAAGCAAGGGAGTTTAAAGACGGATTTGGTTTATTAATAAAGCCCTACATACACAAGAACTTTATTGCTCCTTCACACCATTAATTTACTAAATTAAGGCAATTAATGTATTTCTGAAAAGGAAGCATGGACATACTGCACTCAAGAACTGTGAAAACAAAGAAAGATGATTGAAAGATATCCTATGCTTAACAATAAATAATTTAACATTAAAATGTCAGTTCCACTTGGGTAAATATAGAGGGAGGGGGGGGGGGGGGAAGAGAGAAAAGAGGGGTAGGTAGGAGTAGAACGAGATAGCAGAGGCAAATTGCCTAAGCTATTTGGCCCACCCATTGCTCCATCCAGCTTAGCTTCCACTGTGTACCTGTGATGACAGTCCTTCGGTTCAAGAGACTACCGCTGCAAGCAAATTCTTGTCCAATGCTTGTGACTGTGAATATAGCTGCAATCCATGGCCATTCTCCTCTTGAAGTACGATTTCCATTCAGGACAAGTTCAACAGGAACTATTGGCCTTCCACAACTGATTGATCCTATAGAAATTAAGGCTTTAAGCAATTTTAAGTTTTATATGGTTTAAAAATATTATGTCTAATAAAAAGAAATAAACAAACATTCTTTATTTTATGGTCCATGCAAAAGATAATTGGCCCCAGAAGCCTGCATTTTATTAACTGGTGATTTTTCCGATGTTATGTACAAGAATGAAATTAGGTATCAGTGTAAAAACGTGGGAGGGGGTTACAAACTCACCTTTAAAGGCATATACTTATCAGCAAAATGATCACCTAAAAGGGCTCACAGAAACAGTATAGTAATGGACAATGGACAATGAACCTTTTTTTATTGGTAAGTGCCATCTACTCTAGAAGCAATCATTTACCCTGCAGCATAGTGTACATTGTCTTTAAGCTTGCTCACAAATTAGAACTGTCAGATACACTCAAACATGGACAGTCACCTTTTGCAGACAATGGTGTGATAGTGAATCAGTCAACTCCTGAAGTAATTCAAATATCCTCATTGCCAGTATCCTTTCATATTTTCCAAACTTTACAGAAGCCACACAGTGGCAAAGTCAGATGTACATTGTGAGGCAGCTAACAAACCATACGAGGTTAAGTTACTCATTAATGACATTGCCTATAAACCCTCTCCTCAGGTAAGAGTCCCACTCCCAGCACAGAATAGAGTTCTGATCTCTTTGGAAGTTTTACCATGGAGCTGATTACTAATTTTGAATAAAAAAGTCACTCCTTGTTTTCTCTGATTCCAACTATAAATTTTAAATGTGTTAAGTTTTGCAGCTACTTTCATCCCCTCATTTCCTTCAGATGGCAAATTCATGATTGCCTGATGCCTCAGGGTGTCTTGTCAGCTTATCCCTTTCTTTAGTCACATTGTCCCACAAATTACTGTCTCCAGTTCAGTTCATTACACCATTAACTATCCACTCTACACATATGGTCTTTAGTACTCTGCTGTAGTATCACATTCTCTTTTTAGCTGAAACGTTTTTTGTCCACCAATCACTCGGAATTGCCGACATACACAGACACTCTCATACAGCTTTCAGCTACAGCCTTCGTTAGTAGCACAGATGCACACCCCAATTCCAGCATCTCGGGCCAGAGAATGCATCATCATGACGTGAGATACAAGCAGCAATCCGGAGGTGGTGGGGAAGGTGATAGTAGTGTATGGATGGGGAGGGAGATGAATGCTGTTTGGTGGGGTGTGCAGGGACTAGACTGGTGACAGGTGCAGCATCAAGAAGTTGTGGGAAAGGGAGATGGTGAAGAAAATGAGTAAAACAGGAGGAGTGGGGAAAGACTGGCAAAATCACTGGCAGAGGGCTACAAACAAGCAGGGTGAGAGATAAGAATGGGGAGGATTTCACAGGTGGTCCAGCCCCTAGTGGGTAGGATAAACATGTGACAAGACAGGAATAGGAAAGGTCGAGTGGGTAGATTGAGCAGATTAAGCATAGAGGTCTTCCACAGGGATGTAATCCTCCTGGCAAGGGGTTGGGATTGGGAATGGCACAGGGATGGACCAATATGATGTAGAGGTTGGGTGGGCAATGGGCCACCTCTTTAGTAGGGGTGGAAAATATCTCTGGTAGGCTGTCCCTCTTTTCAGTATATGAAGATAGGTAATCAAAGCTCCGGCCAAGGATATGGTTCAGTTGTTCCATGGCGGTATTAAGAGATTAAGAGATTATGGGAACACTTCTTTGTGACTGGTTCTTGGGGGTGGTGAGAGGATAGGAGTGCAAGGGGAAAAAGCATGGGAGATCTGTTTCTGTTTGCAGACTACATTTTGGGAATAGTGCCTGTCTGTGATGGCCTAGTTGAGACCCTCTGCATACTGAGCAAGGGAGTTTGTCATTGCAGATACACCGTCCCCAGGTAGCCAGGCTATATGTGAGGGATTCTTTATGTGTGAAAGGGATGACAGCTGTAAAAATGCAGGTACTGTTGGTGGTTGGTGTGATTTAATGTGGACAGAAGTGCAGATGGAGCCATCAAGAAGAAGAAGAAGAAACCAAGATCTAGGAAAGTGGCATGCAGGGTTGAGGAGGACCATGTAAAGCAGATTGGCCAGAAGGTGTTGAGGTTGTGAAGGGACGAAGATAGGGAGTCCTGGCCCTGAGTACAGATCATGAAGATATCATCAGTGAACATGAACCAGCCTAGGGATTTGGTGCTTTAGGAGGCTATGAAGGTGTCCTCTAAATGACCCATAAAAAGTTCGGAGTAGGACGATGTCACGTGGGTGCTCACAGTGGGTGTGGGTTAGTAAAGTAAGTTATAGTAAGGTGTATGAGGAATAAGGTAATGGGATCGGAATCTGAAGAATGTTGGGAAAGGTAGTGTACAATAGCAGTAAGAGAGGGATGTTGGTGTATAGGGAGGTGGCATCAACAGTGACAAGTAGGGATCCAGGAGGTAAAGGATTGGGGATGGTAGAGAGTCAGTGACGGAAGTGGTTGGTGTCTTTCACGTGGGAGGCAACATTATGCACAACACATTCTGGGAAGGGCCTAAGACTTTTCGCAGGGGCTGGAGTGTGTGATTTTTGCTGACAAAGACTGTGGCTGAAAGCTGTATGTGACCATCTTAATTGTACCTGTCTACAACTTATATTCCGTGCGGTAAGAAGCAATCCGTCTTTTTCCAACATTGTTGATACTCCTACCTTGAGTTTCCATTGTTTAATCTCCCACAATTGGCATTTGTGGAGGTGCAGCAGCTGTAGGCATATTAAGGACAATAGCAAGACAACAATGCAAGGTTTATCAGTTCCAAATTATGCAGATGAACTAGACACACAATATTACAATCACTGCTTGAAATTTTATTGTTACAGGCTTTGTTCATTGGTTTGCTGATGTGTTTCAAATTTTATTTCTACCACAGTAGTTTCTGTTGCTCTAAGCAATTAGTTTAAGTTATACTCTCACCTGTGTCAGGAGCTTTGTTTTGCCAAGGTGGAGGTGTTGCGGGTGGCACAGTAGTTGCTCTAGGTGGCTTTGTGAAAAAGAATGGGTTGTTTGGATGCACAAAACCACCTGTGTCCTCAGATGGTGGCTTCACTGCGGAAAATGGTCCATTAGTGTCTAGATACTCAGGGTCCATTCCTCCCTGTTGTGGCCGTGGTCTTCCTGATCCAGTTGCTGGGTGCTTGCCAGGTGACAGGGGTGCCACCACTGGGAAGAGTGAATGCTCCAACCTTATGGTTGTCAGTGTGCTTGCTCTAACTGAAATAAAAATGCAGTTAATAGTTAACATTAAGCATTTTGTCAGCATGTAGCCTACCTGTTGCTGTTTGTTCGTTCCTATTGCTTACTGTATGTAGACCTATTTGCACATTTTAACAGTTCCAATAGTTAGTAATGCTTAAAAGGTGCTGCAATGGAGCGAACAGCTTTTGTAGTAACTTAAAGGTTTTCATGTTATGAACATCAGGTTAGGAAGATTTTAATTTAAATTGAACTAATTATTATCAAAAGAAATGGTAAAAGATAACAGTTTCAACCTTAGCTGAAGTCCCCTTCAGATTCAATTAACCTAATAATCTGATGGTAACAAGTAAGTGAAATCATGTTGTAGCTTTTATTAAATTTTAAACACAAAGCATTGTCAAAGATAAATCTACCTCTATCTGAAAGAATCCACTTT
This sequence comes from Schistocerca gregaria, assembly GCF_023897955.1. Lineage (NCBI taxonomy): Eukaryota > Metazoa > Arthropoda > Insecta > Orthoptera > Acrididae > Schistocerca > Schistocerca gregaria. The sequence goes on along the minus strand of NC_064927.1, from coordinate 393,618,432 downwards.
AAAAATTTGCTTATATTTTCACCTGATAACCAGATATAGGAGCTCAACAGTTGTTCTCACTCACATAGTGCTGAAGTTTTATCATAGAAGTTTATGCAGGTTACTTGTACACACACTTTGAGAACTAATGTATGTTGGTGGTAAAATCTTAGTAATGAAGGGCACAAAAACACCCAAATAAGCTCAAAGAATAGCCAATTGGAGGCAGGATCACCTGTGATTGTAGTTAATAGCTCTGATGTAATTTCACATGGCATGATCATCAACCATCTGTCCCCAAAATTAATGGGAACCACCAAATTCTGACAGTAGATACCAACAATTCAGTGATAGAACACACAGCTGAGTGAAACATGTTTTAATCTCAATGGCCACTTCAGATTGTGTTTAGTCTGGATCCAAAGTCAGTGCAGATAAAGTAATCAAAAAATAAGCAACCCCCTTAAGTTTAGAAATGTTAAATTGGTTGATTTGGAGACTACGGAATGAGCTTACTTTGCATACTATGCATACTTCCACATCTGTCTCATAGATTTTCCTTCTGTGCAGTGTAGCAAAAGTAAATGTATGATCAGTAGTGGTGATCTAAGTTTACTGTTATAACAGTAAACCAAACAGCTTGCAGGTGCCTCTTCCATCCATTAAAAAGAAACTTTAACAGTAATTTGCCCAATCACAATACAATGCAAAAGTAATATGCAGGTCAACATTGCCTTGTTGCACGGGTGAAGCTTATGCATGAAATCCAACATGCAGTATGTATGAAAACACCGATCTCCACAGCTCAACAGAGTTGCAGAGGCTAAACATGGTAATCGCACTGGCCATTCTATGGATTAGGGACTCCATGGTTAAGGAATCTGTGAAACAACAAAAGGCTTCCATCCTTACAATTCACGAGAACATTCTACTTTTGCTCCAAGAGGAATTTTTGGTCCAAATCTGCTCTGTTTGCCACGGTTCGCGTGGCTGCCCCTGTCGGAGGTTTGAGTCCATCCTCGCATACGCACTTGCCACAAATTTCCAATAAATGTTTTTTATTCACTGTTTGGTACTTCAACACCTCCCATCCATTTGAACAATCATCTGCTAAGAACTATATTTGCTGACTCAGCACTAGCAACATTGTTATTTTAGACATAAAATTATGAATGGCACTCTTATGCCAACACGCACACGCACACGCAGTCAAGGCTCTGGTGGTATATTGACAAACCTGGCATGAGCATCACTGGCAGTGACAACAGCTCAACATAGAACAAACAGTTTTGATTTCATATGATTCACTGCCAGCAGCTCCACTAAGTTAGGTGACAAGGGTATGTACATACTGAGTTCTATGATGTGAACACCTATCTTCCACCTCTAAAGTCTTACAACACCTTCCCCAATGAAAATGAACTACCCGAGTGGCTCGTCTATCCTGCTAATTCTGATACTGTGGTGAAAGTAAGGTGCACTCACACCCTGACTCGTTATGCTTCATTCATTGTAGGTGACAAATGAAGCACAATGTCACTGGCAGTAACAGTTTTAAGCTTGGGAGGTATACAGGGTTTTTCCTCCTTCAACTGTAAGAAACCGTACGTGAGCAAATATAAAATAATTGGAAAAGTTGTTAATAATCCAGCTCTGAAGCCTTCAAAGTAATAATACTCTGCACAGCTTTTTGATACTGGTCAAGACTGTTAAAAAGCACATATTAAATTCAAATCTGTATCACAGTTCATCTATCCCGATTAATTGAAATTGAAGGAACTCACTGGGTGAAATAAGTAAATAAAATATACAGAAAACACTCAATTTCCATTTTTTAGGCCACAAATGCTACATTGTCTCATTAGCTGTAATCACACTATGGTACCAAGATATTTCTGGGTCCACGATTGACAGGAATCAGCTGAATACCTTCACACATTCATGTATGCTCAGGATTTGGTCTTCTATCTCACTTACTGGTCTGAGCTGCCAGACCTGGCAGTCAAGTGTTTATTTTTCCTATATTATTGTTCACTTAGATTATTCCTCAAAACAGGCTTACAATACCTGTAGCTACTACCAAACTTGTTTGTGGCTCAAAAAGAACATTGAACTGATGGGGAATGGTTGTGACAAAAACAAAAACTAGGGATCAAAGCAATAGCAAGAATCAACACTTGCGTACTACATGTAAACGACTCTTGCACACACCTAGGACTACCTCCAGTGTAGTAGATAATGCACAGGTGCTGCTCGCACCTGCACGGCTTGTCTGGTGGTGTCCAGCTTGTCAATGGACAACAGTAAATTCCTGTTTTATTGGCTCACCAGCTGGTCATGTTCTGGTGCAATCTGTGGTTGTCTCAACTGCTTCCAGGGTCTTCCTTTGTAGTCAGTTTTTCAGTAGCTGGCTTGCACATTCAAGGACTTCATACAGCCCTTTCAAATGCAATTTAAACATCTTTGCGTGACCACTGATCAAATAAAATATATCAACACAATATTTAGGTGTAACAGCATCACAGTCACAAATTAGCAGTCCATTAGAGATAGGCCTGACAGTTTCAAACCTTTACATGCTTCCATACCTCATTTAGTTTGCTCGCTAAGTGTCATTCTTTGCTACTGCTCTTGCTGATGTGGCCAAGTGAAATGACAAACATTCTTAGCCATAGATAATTTTGTAAGGGCTGAGCCACAAGCTGATGTAGACTGTATTCTAATCACTGAGCATGTATGATATGTATGTGTTCCATGAACTTTGCTTATTGCCAACATGGTCACACTTTCACGATTGTTTGATGAATTCTTTACACTCACCCATTCCCCTGCGAATGAGCTGGTGTCAGTTTCCATCTGCATACTTACTATAGTAATTCAAAAGTACAATTATAACCATTGTCACTAATTATAGAAGGTTTCCACCCCTGTAGCTGTGTGGTCAGCTCAGTAGGCCAAGTGAACCAGCCTGGGTTCAGTTCCCAAGTAGTCCGAGATTTATCTGCCTGTGGACTGGCTCTTATGTTATCTTTATGTCCGTATATTCAGAATTGACAATCCACTATTGAGATGGCTGAATGTGCACATCCCCAAAGCCAATAAATGGGGAAAAAAATCAAAGAAGTTGAGCCATAATTCAAAATTCAGTCTTAAACATACACCATGGTCTTGGAACATTGGTCTGGGACTGGTGCCAGTAGATATCTTGAAGTGGTCCACAATAGTCAAGATAGAATTATTACAACAAATTTTTGGTAAAGGTCCTACACTGTCAACACCCACCGACATGCTCATTCAAAAGGTTCACCTGTTTCTGAGAGCTCTTGCAGAGATGCTTTGGTTTTGTTCCCTTCATCCTGCTTACTGCATGAAGTGCAACATTAAATGTAAACACATACTTTCTTGTTCAGCTGCTCTTACTTTAGTAGCTCTTTTGCCACTGTATCGTAATGAATATCATAAAATTCTTTTAACAGGCTTTAAAGTATGATGGTATGGTTCAATACTGCTCTTATAAAGTACTCTATCGACAATTTTGAATGTACGATCTTTGTTACAGGATTCACCCTGAATGTCAGACTGTTGTGTGCTCTCCAATTCCGCTTATCTGCCAACCTTTTTTATGATAGTAATAGGGTGCAAAACAGCTACAGTCATGAGTGCATGTCTTGTGGCTTAGTGAAGGATAAAAGCAGGAATTTAAATCAGCAGCTATGGGAGCAAAACTCAAGGATGAGTGGAAACTAAAAAAGGAAGGAAATATTAGAAAAATGCTATTGAAGGGCTGAAAAAGAGCTTCAAATGACCGATGTCATTTCACTAACACTTATGAACTCAAGGATGCAATCAGCTGAAGCACATGTCATCTGCTAAAAGGAAAGATGTATCAGGCGACAGCTGTAAATGGGTGTGTAGCAGATTAAAATAGGGGCACTGAAGTAAAAGGTGTCTCACCATCCACAACTGAGAGCAGTGGGGACAAGTGGGGAACGATCACCACTTGCAGGATGTCAAGGGCCCAGTCCAGAGACTAGTTAAAATTACCTCCTCCCAACAACAAGGCCGAGAGGAAGAGGTCCAAGAACAGAGAAGAGGTTTTATGTCCCTTAATTTATTATACTGAAGTGCAGACCAATGTGTGTGTGTGCGTGCGTGCGTGCGCCATAGAAGAGGAACACAATGACAGAAAATGCTCTGTAGATCGGCAAAGGGAACCATGCTAACAGTGGGCCGAGGAAGGGAGACAGCAGCCTTTGCCTCTATGCCAGCTTCCTTGTATACCAACATGCCCAGAGATATATATATATTAATCCACACCCCAAAAGAAAATGTGTGGAGGATGCTTGTCCTCCAAAAGGTATCGTATGCCCTCTCCAGATCAAAAAATATAGCTGCCATTTGGCGTTTTCTGAGAAATTGTTCATGATATAAATGGAGACAGCAACAGGATGGTCAACTGCGGACTGATGCTTTTGGAAACCGCATTGAGCAGTTAAAAGGTTTTGGGACTCCAGCCACTAGCCTAAACAGCAATTTACCACACACTCCAAAACTTTAAAAACACTACTCGTGAGAGAGATTGGGCAATAGCTAGAGGAGATATGTTCGTCCTTTCCATGTTTCGGAACAGGAATGACAATAACTTCCCACCATCTTCTCAGTAAGGTACTGTTGGTACGAATTCAATTATAAAGGCTAAGGACGTAGCACTGACTAGGGTATGATAAACTGAATAACATTTGGACATGGATGCCATCCAGTCCTGGGCGGAAGAGCAAGAGAAAGACAATGCATGTTGGAGTTCCTGCATAGAAAAAACAGTAGTATAGCTTCCGTGATTTTGAGAGGAGAAAGCAAGAGGTCGCACCTCCACTGCTTGTTTCTTCAGGAGAAAGGCCGGTGGGTAACTAGAAGAGCTTCAAACGTCAGCAAAGTGTTGACCCAATGGGTTAGAAATTGCAATTGGGTCCATTAAGGTATCTTCCACGACAGTTAACCCAGAGAAAAACTAGACATGCTGGATAACCGTCGAATTTTGACTCCAAACTACTGATGAGGGAGTGAAGGTGTTAAAGGAGCTGGTAAAGAAATCCCAGCTTGCCTTCTTGCTATCATGTATGATGTAACAGCATCCCACACGTAACTGCTTATAGTGGATACAGTTGGCCAATGTAGGATCATAGTTGTTGTTGTTGTTGTCTTCAGTCCTGAGACTGGTTTGATGCAGCTCTCCATGCTACTCTATCCTGTGCAAGCTGCTTCATCTCCCAGTACCTACTGCAACCTACATCCTTCTGAATCTGCTTAGTGTACTCATCTCTCGGTCTCCCTCTACGATTTTTACCCTCCACGCTGCCCTCTAATGCTACATTTGTGATCCCTTGATGCCTCAAAACATGTCCTACCAACCGATCCCTTCTTCTAGTCAAGTTGTGCCACAAACTTCTCTTCTCCCCAATCCTATTCAATACCTCCTCATTAGTTACGTGATCTATCCACCTTATCTTCAGTATTCTTCTGTAGCACCACATTTCGAAAGCTTCTATTCTCTTCTTGTCCAAACTAGTAATCGTCCATGTTTCACTTCCATACATGGCTACACTCCAAACAAATACTTTCAGAAACGACTTCCTGATACATAAATCTATATTCGATGTTAACATATTTCTCTTCTTCAGAAACGCTTTCCTTCCCATTGCCAGTCTACATTTTATATCCTCTCTACTTCGGCCATCATCAGTTATTTTACTTCCTAAATAGCAAAACTCCTTTACTACTTTAAGTGTCTCATTTCCTAATCTAATTCCCTCAGCATCACCCGATTTAATTTGACTACATTCCATTATCCTCGTTTTGCTTTTGTTAATGTTCATCTTATATCCTCCTTTCAAGACACTGTCCATTCCGTTCAACTGCTCTTCCAAGTCCTTTGCCGTCTCTGACAGAATTACAATGTCATCGGCGAACCTCAAAGTTTTTACTTCGTCTCCATGAATTTTAATACCTACTCCAAATTTTTCTTTTGTTTCCTTTACTGCTTGCTCAATATACAGATTGAATAACATTGGGGAGAGGCTACAACCCTGTCTCACTCCTTTCCCAACCACTGCTTCCCTTTCATGCCCCTCGACTCTTATGACTGCCATCTGGTTTCTGTACAAATTGTAAATAGCCTTTCGCTCCCTGTATTTTACCCCTGCCACCTTTAGAATTTGAAAAAGAGTATTCCAGTCAACATTGTCAAAAGCTTTCTCTAAGTCTACAAATGCTAGAAACGTAGGTTTGCCTTTTCTTAATCTTTCTTCTAAGATAAGTCGTAAGGTCAGTATTGCCTCACGTGTTCCAACATTTCGACGTAGTATAGGATCATAGTAGAAACAGTGAACAGCATGTCTCCGCTCGCATATTCCATCATGACATGCCTCCTTCCACCAACGAACTGGTGGATACTGGGGCAAAGGGGAGGCATGAGGTATTGAACGCTCCATAGCTGTAAAAATAAATTCCATAAAATAAGTGACTTGGTCTTCAACGCTAGGACATTGACAGTCATCAAATGTTGCTAGAGAGAAGAAAAGTGTCCAACTGATTTAGGAAAACTTCCAGCCTCTTGGGCGATAGATGGCAGTTGTGGCTGTAATCTAAGGACACATAGAAAATGGTCACTCGAGTGTGTGTCAGCAAGAGCACCATTTGAAGTGCTGAGCTAGCCAAACAGTACCTACTGAAAGGTCCAAATGAGAGTAGGTTGTCATGGAGTCAGACAAAAATGTAGGTTCCTGAGTGTTGAGGCATACAAGGTATGCTTGGTGGAAGAGACGAATCAGCAAGGAGCCTCTCTGACAAGGATGTGTAGATCCTCATACTGAGTGGTGGGCGTTGAAATCCCGAACCAGCAAATAGGGGGTGGGAGCTGACTAAAGATATGAAGGAGATTGGCTCTTGCCACTCTTGTGGACAATGGAATGTGTGTTGTATCCAGAAAGGGAAAGACGTACAGCGACAGCTTGAAAGGAACGCTGCAAGGGGAATGGGTAATAATGGATAGTATCATGGAGAAGAATCTCAAGGCCTCTGTGTGCTGGAACGCCAGCAACAGGGGGTAGATCAAATCAGACTGATTGGAAATGGGGAAAAACAAAGCAATTGTGCAGACATAGCTTTGTTTCTTGGAAACAAAAGATGACCGGGGAGTAGGATCATAAGGAGATTGACAGTTCATCCCAATTGGAGCAAATTCCGCAGATATTCCAATGAATAATTAACTCAGGGTGGACGAGAAAGTGAACACCTTACAATGTTGCTGTCAACTCATTGACCGCACTGAGACCTGGTGGCCAACGGCATAGAATGGCATTCAGCCAGAGGCAGAAGACCCTGATCTATATGTTGCTCAAGGGCAGTGCCTACTGCCAGTGACTGGCTGGTTGATCAGCCACCAGCAGTGCATTTTGGTGACACAGAAGACGGCCGAGGGCGGCTACCACTGGGTGGCGGTGTAGAAAAAGGTCTATGCCGTGGCAGAGAAGGAGAGGAACTGTTTCTTATCTTATGAGCTGCAAAGGTAGACACCTTTTCCTTCACTTAGAGTCCCTGATTAATTTGTTCATATTTAAAAATAGGGCACACACTAGAGCAAGCAGCGTGGTCACCCATAGAGTTGGTGCAATGAGGGTGTGGGGGTGGACAATCACCCTCATGGGCATCCTTGCCACAGGTAACGCCTTTGGCCAGATTGGAACACAACTGACTGGTGTGATTAAATGTATGACACCGATAGCAACACGTAGGGATGGGGATGTATGGGTGAACTGAAATTCTCATATCCCACTTAAATGTTCGATGGAAGTGGAACTCTGTCAAATGTCAAGAAGAGAGTGTGGGTCTGTACCAATTCCTCTTCAACCCTTTTCTGGCTGTTGCTCCCTGATCAAACACGTAATTTCTGATCTCCTCATTTGATAATCAGTCAAGCGATCTTGTATAAATTGCCCCACATGGTGAGTAAAGTATGGTGCACTTCCACCCGGGTACGGAAGGTGTGTAGCAGTGTATGAGGTGCATTTAAGTTCTAAGGCCTCCGATTTTTTCTCTCTTGACTGGAAAGGGAGAGAAACATGTGTATTGTTTTAAAATGAAGCCTGGTTCATTGTCAATACGTCCCAGAGATGGCAGCACTGTACAGCAGATGGAATTTTACTGCCAGCAGCAGGAAAGAGAACCGTTTTAAATACTTAAAATGGCGACTTTTTCCTTACTTGAACAGTATGCAATCATTCGTTTTCTGAATTTGCGTGGTAATAACCAATTGAAATTCATCGACAGTTGAAGGTGACATGTGGTGATGGAGTTATGCATGTGTCAAAATTGCGTTCGTAGGTGCGACAGTTTAATGAAGGCAGAACATCATGTGGTGACAAACTGGAACAACCTCGGGCTCGCAGAAGCCGGTCTGACGACATGATCGAGAAAGTGGAGAGAATTGTTTTGGGGGATCACCGAATGACTGTTGAACAGATCGCCTCCAGAGTTGGCATTTCTGTGGGTTCTGTACACACAATCCTGCACGACGACCTGAAAATGCGAAAAGTGTCATCCAGGTGGGCGCCACGAATGCTGACGGAGAACCACATGGCTGCCCGTGTGGCATGTTGCCAAGCAATGTTGACGCGCAACGACAGCATGAATGGGACTTTCTTTTCGTCGGTTGTGACAATGGATGAGATGTTGATACCATTTTTCAATCCAGAAACAAAGCGCCAGTCAGCTCAATGAAAGCACACAGTTTCACCGCCACCAAAAATATTTCGGGTAACCACCAGTGCCGAGAAAATGATGGTGTCCATGTTCTGGGACAGCGAGGGCGTAATCCTTACCCACTGCATTCCAAAGGGCACTACGGTAACAGGTGCATCCTACGAAAATGTTTTGAAGAATAAATTCCTTCCTGCACTGCAACAAAAAGGTCAGGGAAGGGCTGCGCGTGTGCTGTTTCACCAAGACAACGCACCCGCACATCAAGCTAACGTTACGCAACAGTTTCTTCGTGATAACTTTGAAGTGATTCCTCATGCTCCCTACTCACCTGACCTGGCTCCTAGTGACTTTTGGCTTTTTTGAACAATGAAAGAGACACTCCGTGGCCGCACATTCACCAGCCGTGCTGCTATTGCCTCAGCAATTTTCCAGTGGTCAAAACAGACTCCTAAAGAAGCCTTCACCGCTGCCATGGAATCGTGGCGTCAGTGTTGTGAAAAATGTGTACATCTGCAGGGAGATTACATCGAGAAGTAACGTCAGTTTCATCGATTTCGGGTGAGTAATTAATTAGAAAAAAAATTGGAGGCCTTAGAACTTGAATGCACCTCGTAGTTTGAAGCAATTTGTGCGCCTGGAGGGCACTGCATTTATAATGGGCCATTTTGTAACCTGGAACAAGACTTTACAAGACCTACAATTGCATCAACAACTTCCTGAATAATGAAAGGGTTAATTGTTGGGAAGTCTTGACTTTTGTCAGACCAAGAAAGAACTACGAACCTTGGCACTGATGGAAGAATTTTCTGTGGCTGAGACTCTGCTAGCTTTCTCTTATGGGCAGAAGTAGTAGAAGTAGAAGTAGAATAAACCATTCCAAACGTATCCCCCATGATTACTGGCATCTCTGATGGCATGCTCCCTCCTAGTGGGGGCTCTTTCTGAGGGCCTTAAGTGAGTGTCCACACCTCAGGTACACCTCCCGACAAATGGACAGAAGGACCAATCACCATGTTTGGAAGGTACCAGCTCGGGTAATCATCCCTCCCTGGGCTTGGCGTTTACCAGGGGGGTACAAACGTGCCCTACTTGTCTACCCGGGTGGGGAATTATGCATTATCCAATACCGGCTATGTGTGGGAACGTGTGGTAACATGTGGGTCAGCCTTCAGACACACACAGGGAAGAAAGAAGGAAAAAGGGAGGAATAAAGAAAAGGAAACAACAGGAGAATTCTCGAATGCCGCAGTGGAAAAAAAAGGTAATGAGAGGGATCAAGGATACTTTGCATTGTAGAGATACAAGAAGAGAAACCACTTCATTCACAAGCGTCTATCTCCAGACGTATGTGCAAAACATACTACCAACGAGAGAGGGAAGGGGGAAGGCAAGGTATGCAGCTCAGAAAGAAACGAGACCTGCACAAACTCTGAGCCCCTTGCTCAACACATACATATCCACAGGAGTTGTGGACCCCCTGGGGAGCCTACCTGCCTGCCTAGCAACCACTTCAGTGTTGTGTAATATATTACTAGTGAAATCTGCCTAGAACATGTAGGTCAAAACCCCATTCACAATGAAAATACATATAATCTTATGCCAACAAAGATATCCAACCTATTTGAGGAAGTACGCATCCAAACTAGTGTCGGTGGCAGTGAGGCAAGTACAGCAACAATGGGACAGGTACAGGAACTGAATATAAATACACAAAGGACAACTAAGACAAAGATTTGTATGTTTAGCAAACTAGACAGAGTAACAATGGTTTCATACCTCAATGAGGAACTTTGAACTTTCAGCTCAGGACAGGAGCTTGTAGAGGGACTGACTCAAGTTTAAAAGAATAGTTGATAATGCACTGGATAGATATGTACCCAGGAGGGGAGTTTGTAATGGGATAGATCATCCATGATATATAGTGATTGTATATAAACTTTCAAAGAAACAGAGCTTACTACACAATAGGTGCAAAACAAAGGGTAGGGCTATTGATGGAGAGGTGCTGAATGGAATGCATTCGGCAGTCAAGAAAACATGTGAAGCCTTCAATGACTACTCTAGCAGAATATTCTCAAATGATCCTTAATCAAAGCCAAAGAAATTCTGGTTATACATAAAAGCTATTACTGGCACCAAAGTTAGTGTCCAGTCACTTTTGGATGAGACAGGAACTGAAATTGAGGATACCAGAGCAAAGGCTGGAATGCTTAACCCCAATTTAACCCTTGCACCACTGAAAAGATGAGTAAAATAGCTCTTAGTGTCAGTGGTGTTGAGACATCTGAAATCATTGAAACTGAAGAAACCTCCAGGCCTGATGGAATCCCCATCAGTTTCTATACCACATTCACAGCTGAGTCAGCCCTTTTGTCAACTATAAACTATCATAGATCTCTTTAACAAAAAACTGTGCCCAGCATTTTTTTTAAGTCATGCCTGTCCACAGAGATAGCAGAAGTGATCACAAACTACTGTCCAACATCCTTTATATGCATCTGTTGTTTAAATCCTTAGCTCAAACATAATGAGACATCAAGAACTGAATGACCTCCTTTCAAAGTGATGTAATGGTTCGCAACTTCTTTCAAATGTTCAAAAACATAAAATTGAGCACTTCACACGAAAACATCATATTACCCTATGAATAACATTAGTGAGTCACTGTTTAAATCTGTAAACTCATACTAATACTTGAGTCCAACATTTACTAAGAATGTTAAGTGGAATAACCATATAGGCCCAGTCATGGGTAAAGCAGTTGGCAGGCTTCAATTTATTGGTAGAATACTAGGTAGCATACTAGGGAAATGCAATCATTCTACAAAGGAGATTGCTTACAAATGAGTCGTGTGACCCACCCTAGAATATCCACAGGTGTGTGGGACATGTAGCGAACAGGATTAGCAGGGGATATTGGACGAGCAGCACAAATTATCAAAGGTTTGTTTGACCCAAGGGACAGTCCCACTGAGATTTTGAAGGAACTGAATTGGCAGACACTTTAAGATAAATGTCAACTAACCTGAGAAAAACTACTTACAGTTTCAAGAATCTGCTTTAATTGACAACCTCACGAAAGGTATATATTACAAACCACACAGACACCATTCTCTCCCTCCCCCCTCCACAGACCATGTATCGCTTACAAGGGGATCATTGCAGCATGCACAGATACACTTAAACTATCATTTTTCCCATTTTCCATGAACATGGGAAACAGAAAAAGCCCTAATAACTGGTGCAGTGGGATGTACCCTCTGTCACACATTTTGTAGTAGTTCTTGGAGTATAGACAGATAAAGATGAATTCTTGGCTGGCTAAGAAACATTGGTTTTAGTTTATGCCACAGGTCAGTGCTACAAATTCTATTGTCTGGTAATTGCATTCAGCTCAGTTCATAAAGTGAAAGTGAAAAAATAGATGCTCTTTTCATGACAATACCTTGACTGAAAAATTACTAGCATCAGTAGCTGGAATGAATGGTTTTGTTAAGTTTTGATATGCCAGAATGGGAGTGACAGTCAAAGGCTGCTACATTTTTGAGTAGTTGAGTTGTCAGGCATGCTTTGTTAGTAAATCCCAAAATGACACTTTGGTAAAAACTTTCAGGGACTAGGAATGCCTGCCATTCTTTCATACTGGTCAGTTCTGGTGGTTTATGGATTCTGTTAGTTTTAAATTAGGATGGACTCCATCTGTAGTTATTCTTTGTCCCAACTATTCTACTTCAGGTACAACATGACATTTTCACATGGACAGGGAAAGATTTGTCCAGCTCCATATCCCAAATAAAGTTCACAGTCTATCAGTAAGTTGACCAAGTATTTGATGAGGATGACAACATGATCATGGTAAACCAAATGTGTGGGTTGTAATCCTCAGGGCAGTATCCATCAGTCGTTGAATGTTGCTAGTGCATTCTGAAGACCGAATGGGAGCCTTTTATAAATGAGTAGGCATCATAAATTATGTGTTTGCCCTGTTGCCTGCCTGTACAGTCAGCTGATTATACCTACTGGTTAAACCACAAAGATCTTGCCCAAATTAGGATAATTCAAGGAGTATCACATTTTGTTGGTTTAATGATTAGAGAGAGCAAACTACAAAGTCATCTGTCCCTCCTGCCTGGAACAGGCAAGTCAACAAAGAACAGCCTAGTGAGTAAAACCCAAGGAAAGGAAACCCTGAGGTCTATCAAATGTCACTGAACTCTAGAGGGGAAAGGAGGAGGAAGGACAGGGCAAAGGAGGAGGAGGAAGGACAGGGCAAAGGAGGAGGAGGAAGGACAGGGCAAAGGAGGAGGAGGAAGGACAGGGGAAAGGAGGAGGAAGGGGAAAGGAAGAAATGTGGGTGAGGTGCCCTGTCCAAAGAGCAGCCAGAGACCCCAAAAACAGGAAGTGTGATGCCAGACACCCACCCACCCACCCATCCATCCGCCCGCCCACCCACCCACCCACCTCACACACCACTTACCAGAGGCACCCTACCAGAGAGTATCCATGAAAGGCTAGTGACATGGGCAGGGCAAGAGAAGCACAGGAAAGCAAATGAAGAACAAGTCAAACGTAAGACAAGAGAAGGGTGAAGAATAGCAAAGGAGCACATATGGCAAGATCTGGCGCCTACCACCAACCCTTGACAGCCTCTGCCCATTCAGGGCAAATAAGGCAACTCCTCAATGGTCCAACAAAGTTTAGGTGCTCTCCTTAGAGCTGTAAAAACCCGTTCACAAATAGACCATAAAACTAGGTCAGCCAGTGAGGCATTTTCTGTTAACACGAGGGATAGCTAGTCAGGAAGATGAACGAGTCCAGGAGATGGCAGCTAGGTTAGGTCAATGCAGCAAAATGTGGGCCACAATCAAATGGGCACCACAACAACAGTGGGGCAGATCCTCATGGTGGAAAATATGACCACAAGCCAGTCAACTATGACTATTTGGAGCCAGCCAACCTGGTGAGAGGCCCACATGGAAGATCTCCATAAATTTGCTGTCTCCTTTATTGCCCACTGTGTGCGACAAAGAGTATGCCATTCCATATTCCAAATCCCTAGAACTTTGAGGCATACTACTGGTAAGTGCCTGACTGCGGAATACCAACAAAGAGATGACTTGCCAATAACTAATTTGGCCAGCCTGTCAGCTAGTTCATTCCTTGTGATCCAAATGTGACCCAGTGCACAGACAAAAACCCAAGCATTCACATTGTTCAAGATCACAAAGAAAATCCTGGATAATCAGGACCAAGGGGGTGGCAAGGGTAACACTAGTCAAGAGCCTGTGAACTGCTTGAGGAGTTGCTACAGATGAGGAAGGAGTCACTGGTACAAGAACAGATGTGTTCAAGAGCAATATGTGGCTACTAACTTCACAATGGAAACACTCCATCCATCCAGCAACGAACAGAGTTCATTACATCCCACATTAATGTAAGGAAAGTCAGTGGGACTGGCGACCATCGAGCTATCAATATAGTCAGAAATGCCTGAGAATAGAGAAAAATTGGTGGTGGAGTGCCTCAGGATGTGCCAAGTGTTTTGGACCTTTTGATAGGTCAAGACAGAGCTCTGGATGGGGGATACATCACAGAGTTGCATCCTGGAGAAGAGGTGAAAACTTAGAATTCAGAGAAATGGGAATGGATGTGCATGGCAATCTTAACACGAGACCTGGGCTGGTGTCAGAAGATAGATCTATGTATTTGGAAAGAAGAGAACATTGTGTGCTCTGGGGAGAAGCAGATGCTTAATGTGTAAGTGGGCGCAGGACACGCAACAGTTGAACCCCTCCCACTTCCAGGGAGAGAATCATAGGAGTCATCTGAAAGGCATGAGTTGTCAGTCATACCCTACAATGGTGTGTCAGTTCAAGGATCCACAATGACTAAGGTGATGCTGAGCTGTATGCGGGACTCACGTAATCTACGTGAGACCAGCGATTAAGATGGATGGGATGGACTATGGCAACGCCAAGAACGCACAAACCAAACCTTGGCAGCAGAAAAATGGAAGAAATGAGTGACAGCCCAAGACTGTGCTCTGTGCATTGCTCCCTACAGTCTACATTCAGCAGTGTCCAGCATTGAAGAACATAAATGGATGCAAAAACCGTCAGCATACAGAAAGTGAGACACTGTAGGCCCCACAGCTGCTGCCAGATCTTTGACAGCCACTGCAAAGAAAGGGACAGTCAAAACAGAACCATGTTGAATCCCGAGGGAGGGAGGGTCTCTGAAATCTTCCAGATCTGTTACATAAAAACAATGACACACCTGGATTACAGAAAAGGAAAAATTTCCCTTTGATGCAATGCACTGGCCCAGAAGAATGTTTGGGACTAGGTTTCAACAACAAATATGAACTGTTTGAACATGAACGCTACTCACCAAATTTTGCATCAGTTAAGTTCCAGTTGTTCCTGCTAAGACTTCTGGCTGGAAAAAAGGAAGCGAGTTTTGACAGCTGTAGAATAATATTTAATAGACCTTTGTGCTTCATTTATGTTATGAGCCCACTGGAAAGGTATGAATATAGTCCACTGATCTAAAAAAAAAATAGCGTTAATTCTACTTTGACCTAAAACTATTGCTGCTGCCCCTTTTACCCCCTTATGACATTGTTGAACACATGGCTTCTCTCTCTCTGAATCCCCTCTTTCTTGTACATTCATAGGATGTTTTGTAAGGGTGTGTAAATTAAAGGAAGTATGGAAATCGGCAGAGAAACCCGTTTATGTGACGAAGTACATTTTACTTTTGTGGAAAAGACAGAGGTAGGCTTTGTTATCAAGAACTATTGCTAAACGCCATAGAGCAACACGTACCTGGTGGTCCCTCGCAGACAATGACATTGTTGGCCGTTATGCGTTTAACCTCCGGTAATGGGCTGCGCAGCGGAAACAGCAACTTGTAGTCTATGTCCTGGAGCACGCCCATCCGCATTTGACGCAGCACCTCATCCTTCCCAAGGCGCAACATCAGGCGGCCAGAATACTTCTGCAGGAGGGTTAACATTCTTTTAGTTACTAACTCAGGCAACAGATTTCCTGACTTAACACAGCCAGCATCGCTGCTGGAGTAAAGCTTAGTATCACGTGTAACCCAATTGGTATGAATTGGAGGTAAAAGTGTACTTCCCAAAAATCTGAAGTCCTGAAGATGATCCCAAGGCAGGTAAGAAATAAGGTTTAAGTAATGTACCTGAATATCCAAAAAACTAGATCCCATGCTAGAGGTCATTGTATTTGTACCATGCAACACACTGTATAGCACATTTCAGTGTATAACACAACATTATTTCCAACCCATTTGTGTAGTGCAGTATTCCTGTCACATTTGTCATAAACAATCAGTACCAGTTCAACTTCAAGGTATCAGTAGTTATTATCAGCAACCAACTTTTTAGAACTCTGTTCTCACATCATGGGAAAAACAGTCTTTACTTCCTGCAACATACTTTTGCCTTAAAAACTTCATTAAAGCATGAGAGGCAGAGTCCTGCGACTTTACAACACTTCAGCCACCATCTGTGTCACTGAAAGCAGTCCTCAACTGTATTCCTAGGTTGTTAAATTGGATGAGACATTCTAGCTGAATGCCACTGGTTCTGAACTGCTTGAAACAGTCATCGGCAAACAAGGTGGGTGACTCTGTAGACCTTAGAGCTGAAACTAGATCATTGGTAGCCACTAGAACAGTCACATTCAATACGGAGCCCTGTGGGACCCCGTTCTCTTGTATATGGAGAGTACTGTGGGAAGACATATTTGTACATGGAAACTATGGTGAGACCAGAAGTACTGATAGAAATCTGGAGTTGGCTCAGACACCCCCCCCCCCCCCCCCCAATCATGGGGATAACAAGGATATGATGCCATGCTGTGTCTTAAGCCCTATGCAAGTCTAACAAGACAGCAGAGAAGATCTGACCAAATAGTAGACTCCAGGCAGACCCACTGTCTGCTGCAGAATGGCCTTAATGAAAAATGCCCTGGGATGGAACCAAACAACCCCAAGACTCAAGGAACCAAAACAGCTGTTTGCTCACCATACTTTTGAGTAACTTGCAGAGAACATTTGAGAGACTAAACGGGCAGTAGCTGTCCATCTCAAGGGGGAGGAGGTGTTTATCTTATTTCAGTATTGGGACGATCATGCTTTCTCACCAATGGCACAGGAACCAATTCTCACTACACACCGTCAATACACATTTGCCATGAAACAGGAAGGGTGAGAAAGAGCAGGGCATCTGAGGACAGAGAGTCACCACGAATGCTGTCTCTAATACAGAAACAGAACATGAGGGGTCTGGCAGCATGGAGGCCACCAGAATCTCTTTTTGGAGACAAGATTTCTTGTCCTTGTCCTTGTATGATATAAACTTCCACAAGGACTTTTCTGTCCCTTATTCTGGGACAGACTGCAATCTGTGGCTTGTTCAGCCACCAGCTGGCATCCCATTGCAGATCAGCATAGTCCTGGGAAGGGAGCATCCTGAGGGACCCCTATCTGGTAAAGGTGCCAGAGGAGGACATTGTTTCTCTGACTGGAGTTGAGAACTGATGTCCCCAACTAAATAGGTAATCTATACTCCCAAAGGAGTATTGGGTGAAGCTGTAGGAGGAAGACCCCAATTACCAGAGAGGTGGGTGTAGTCTAGTAAGCACGAGGACCACACATAGAAGATACAGAAGCAAATGCATAGTTACTAATGAGGATGACAAGGTAGCAGTGCCATATGTCATCAGATGTGGAGGAAGTTTGTGATCTTATTTCTTCTTGGCCTCTTAATATGTGAGGCAGTCAAGGGTCTTGTATTCCTGGATTTTCTTTTCTCTTTTGTAAATGTTGAAGTATTGTGAACACTGGGAATCATTCTTCATACAGTTGACACAGTGGGGAGGGAGGAAGCACCCGCAAGGCTCATTTGTGTGCAACTGATGGCGATAGGGATGGTGTTACAACCTGTCACTCCAAATTAGCATGTAACTCTCACTCAGTAAATAAAAAGTGATGTAAGTGGAAAATGATACACTGTGCCCTATAATAACTCATTGGTTGGGAGGGGGGGGGGGGGGGTATATAGTGACACAAATGCTAGCTTTTCACAGGCAAGCAGTGCCCCTGTGAGACAGCAGGCGAGACCATTTTAAGTAGAATGGAGCCACTTTCCACGTATGAAATCACTTTTGCTTCCCCAAACCTGTCCTCCAGGTGTTCGATGAAGAACTGTGACTTCGTAGCCAAAAATTAACCCCGCCCATACTAGAACAATCCAAGTATTGGGGGCCGTGCAGCCACCAGTGGAAGATAGTTTCATTCACTTCATACCTGAATCTTCCACAATTGTACCACCCTCTCCAAATGGGAGCTCTCCCCACAGGTGCCACATTCAAGTTGGGGGTGTGTGAGAAACCTTGGCAGGGGCCGGTGAAGGGGCCGGCGGCGAGGGCGTAATCATGGGTAAGCTCAACGAGGAGAGCATCTGGTCACTCAACAGAGTGCGTCAGACCGGCGTAGAGGGCGAGCTAGACGATTGGAGCTGGAAGTTGCTCGATCAAGTGTGTGTGTCCAAGCATGAAGGGGGGTAGAAGAAAGCTTAAGTCTGTTGAGAAAGGATGTAACAGCTGCATCTCTCACCTGGATGTCGTATGTGTTGGCTGAGCGCCAGAGAACTTGGTACAGGCCGGTATATGGAGGTTGGAGGGGAGCGCAGACAGTGTCATCTCTGAACATGACGTACTGATAATTGTCCAGAGATTTCGGGACATGAACCTTAGGGCAGGAATGGCTGGCGGGCGGGCGGGCGGAGGGATATGGAGGTCGATGAAATGGAGTCTCACACGGTCCATGAGGGAAGGTAAGTCAGACTGAGGGAGAGAAGCGGAAGGGCTCACAAGTTCGCCAGGGAGAACAATGTTCTGCCTGTAAACGAACTGGGCTATCGTGCCTTTGAGGTCTTCCTTATAGATCGCACGAATGCTGAGTACCACAAGGGGAAGGGCCTCTGTCCATAGAGACGTGGCATCGAAGAGCCGCCTTGAAAGTGCGGTGGCAGCCCGCGAGTAGCCCGTTACTTTGTGGGTGATATGCTGTGGTATGTATGGGCTGGATGCTGCAAATGTTACGAATCCCATTGAACAGGGCCGACTCAAATTGTCTGCCCTGGTCAGTCTTGATGATAGCTGGACACCCGAAACGCAACACCCATGACTCGACGAAAGCTCGAGCGACAGTTTCTGCAGTAAAATTGGGGGCAGCCTCAAACCAGCGAGTTGTTCGGTCGATAGACGGGAGAACATAACTAAAGCCGTTAGAGAGGGAGAGGGGGGCCGACAATGTCAATGTTACTATGCTGGAAACACCCAGGAGGGAGTAAAAGGTGCCGTGCAGGGGTGAAGTGTGCTTGTGTACTTTGCAGCGTTGGCACGCGACGCAGGAGCGTGCCCATTGCTGGCAGTCCTTGTTGACATTTCACCACACAAAGCGCTCCGCTATGAGGCGGGCGGACACATGAACACTGGGGAGCACTAAATTATGCAATGCATTGAAGACAGCTCGACGGAGCATAGTTGGGATGAGACGGCGTAACATGCCCGTACTGTCGTCACACCAGAAATGCCAGGGAAGGTGGTGCAGATGAAGTGTAGTAAAGAAGTAGAGTCTGAAATCAGGTTTTGTGTTTCCTCATCGGTGGGTTGGAGGTTAGGCAGTTCAGAGAGGTCTAACAGCGAATGGACAGCGTCGACTTGTGAAAGGAAATCAGCAACTATATTGTCAGCAACCTTTGTGTGTGTCTGACATTGGTGGTGAACTGAGATATGAAGTCCATGTATCTGAAATGGTGAGAAGGCGGGTCAGCTGGTGGGTTTGTAATGGCCGCAGCCAGGGGTTTGTGGTCCATTAAAACATAGAAAGGACGTCCCTCAACATCAGTCTTAAAATGCTTAATCACTTTGTAGACTGCGAGCAACTCGCTGTCAAACATGTAATATTTCCGTTGTGCATTGGTGAGCTTGCGCGAGAAGAACTGCAAAGGTTAAGTTTGGCCGTCGATTGTCTGGCTAAGGACAGCGCTGATGGCAGTATCGCTTGCGTCAGTGGTGATGAAAAGCTTACCATTGGAATGAAGATGTGCGATGCTGCAGCCCCCGGCAAGATTTTTGAGGGCAGTGAAAGAGTCGGACATAGCAGGGATCCATGGAACGCTCCGGGATCTGGAAGTGTTGGTGCCTGCCAAGGCATCTGTCAGTGGAGCCTGAATCTCCATAGGCCAAGGTAGATGTCAACAATAATAATTAACTGTCCCCAGAAAGCGCCGGAACACTTTGAATGACAAAGGTCTGGGTAGGTTTAGTATTGTTTGTACTTTCTCAGGGGGCGGTGAAATGCCGTTGGCAGAGACCCGAGAACCAAGAAAAGTGACAGCAGGTTGATGTAGCTGCAATTTGTCCTGGTTGATCTCGATGCCTGCTGCCACGGAAGTGTTCACAACAGTTCGCACATGTCTAATGTTTTCCTCGACGGAGTAGCTGAACACAAGAATGTCATCAAGATATGCAAAGCAGAATTTTAGATCAAATATCACTTCGTTGATTAAACGTTGGCATGTCTGGGTTGCATTTTTGGACCGAAGGGCATGAATCTAAACTTAAATAATCTGATCGGGGTGGTGATTGCTGTCTTCGCGAAGTCTTCAGGTGCCAGAGATCTGGTGGTAGGCCCGTTTGCAATCAATGACAGAACGTGGTCGCACCTGCAAGGGAACTGGAAGTCTGCAATGTTGGGTATGGGGTAGGTGTCCATAATTGTTAGTGCATTTAGTCGACGATAGTCTCTGCACATGCGCCAGAACCAGTCTTTCTTGGGTGTCATATGTATAGGCGTAGACCAGCTAGTGGCAGAGGATTCAATGACGCCGGAGCTTAGAAGTTCAGAAATCTGCTTTTTAAGGTCGGAGAGGCACTCGGGACAAAGTCGACTTTGGAGATTGGGGGAACTGGTGTGAAGTGAAGCTTGTGAACTGTGCCGTTGGTGACGACTGAAATGTTGCCAGAGGCACAGGAGGCGGTTTGTTTAAAATGTGTGGTGGGCGGGGCAGATCCGACGGGAGCCGCGGCGGCGAAGTGTTCCAGGAATCAATGCAACAAGATGGCCGGCGCTGTGGCCGGATGAGCTTGGTAGAGCTCATGAGCCATTACTGAGTCCATTGTCCGCGGGGGCGGCCTGTGGCAGCACGGTCATGGGTGAAACGCTTGGCGCAAGTGCACTGTTTGTGTTGTCAGTGGCGGTCGTACGGTGGCGCATAGGAGCCGAAGGTGCATAGTATGAGGTGCTGTCCGTGAGGGGCGGGGCAGGAGCCGTCAGTTTGGGAACATGACATTTTTCACGCATGCGCACTTGTGTTCGGCCGAGTGTCAAACGCTGCCATGTTAGGAGGGTGTGGCTCTGCGGAGCTGTGAGTACATGTTACAGCAGTCTTGATAGCACTGTTACGAGGGGTAACGGGGGGCTAAACACCACATGGAGGCTCGATTGCTGGGACTAAGCAGATTCGGCACACTTACTGACCTTGATTTGTCCTTGCTGTAGTGTCTGTAATCCCTTCACTGCATTGGAGAGTTAGAGCTGTGTTTCGTGGCGCCAGAGGGAGAGCTCGTGGTTTTCCTTGCATAGGTGAGCGACTTGTTCAAGCTTGACAAGGCACTTGTGCGTGGTTTCTTGTTACGTCATCAACAGAGACGAGCATGTATGGATGAAATGAGCCCGGACCAATGTGTCACGGGGGGGTTTGCTCGACGGGGCACAGGGGAAGTGAGTCTTGGACGGATGATGAAACTGTGTTTTGCACTAGGTCCAGTGAAAGTTTGTGGTGTCGCAAGAAGTAAATGCCTAGTATGGGTTCGTCAATTTCGCACACTAAAAAAGTCCACGTGAGTTTGCAATTTGCAGAGAGTGAGACAATGTGGGAAATTGAACCCGAGCATTTTAGTTTAGTTGAATTCACAGCTTGCATTGAAGTATGATGAGGGCTGCTGACAGGCGAGAAAAAGTTGAAAATTTGAGAATGCGTGTTAGTCTGCGGAAAGCTTGCATATGATCAGAGCTGGGGCCACCTGCGTTGCAGGGAGGCTGTGGAGGTGTGGGCAGTCCAGAAGCACAGTGTGGGAAACTATGTCGAACGTGGGACGGAATGTGTGAATGTTCACTGTTCATAGTCACTCCACTCAAAACGGTGTGCGGATAAGGTTAATGTCATGGCACAAAACACTGAGGCGTAGCAGTGGGTCAGAGGGTCAGGCACAGATAACAAGGTATTGTTCCTGTTGCAGGCCGAGGTATCTAAGTAGGAAGCCATGTGCCGATGCTGAACCGAGGCAGGGACGGACTTTCGTTAGATGCTGAGGTGGTTTACCTGTGAACGAAGCACGTCCGGCCATGTGGCAGGTATACGAGTGGTACTGCACGGATTTCGCCATGGCAAATCCTTGTCCTGGCAGTAGTTGGTTGTCTGACAAAGCAGTTGCAGAGATCAGCATTGGTCCACAAGAGGTAACTGCACAGTTGATGAGGGAGGACACATGGGGCGGGAACAAAGGTGTTGGATAGCCGGAGTCATGCACACTCCTAACCTCACTTATTGTTGCAGGCTCAAATACGTCCAGCAGAATCGGTGGAATCATCGAGTGAAAGGCATCTTGTTGCAGTCCTGGCAGGTG
This sequence comes from Schistocerca gregaria, assembly GCF_023897955.1. Classification (NCBI taxonomy): domain Eukaryota; kingdom Metazoa; phylum Arthropoda; class Insecta; order Orthoptera; family Acrididae; genus Schistocerca; species Schistocerca gregaria. The sequence continues at coordinate 393,595,975 of NC_064927.1, read as the reverse complement.
TACGTCGCCCACAACATGATGCATCTCTATCACAAAATCCGGAGTTATGCACTGGGCCGAAGTCATTGTTCGAATGCTGTGTCTATGTAATACACGCGAAAATAACCGACACGGAGGTCGCGGACACAGTAAAACGGCAAAAACAGAAGATGTTACAACTCGGGGTCACCAGTGAGGGGCGTGTTCAGGTTGGTTGCACCAATAACCACACCCCTTTAGCAGTAGTTCATTTATTAACCTTAACACACACAAGAATCACAAAGAGCTAAACTTAACATGGCGGAACAGCCAAAGATAATGCTTAGAGTCCTAAGATGAATGCATATCGATGTTGGTGCCGATTTCATCGGCACCACATACCGATAAAATAATGAATGGGGAGGGGGGTGTTCTCCACAAATAGGCAGGTAAAGGAACAATGGCAAAAGGAAGAGAGACAATGCTAGGACATGTGTTCATACATTTGTCAATAGCTTTGATGAGAGCAGTAGAGGGTAGAAACTTAGGGGTAAACAGATTAGACTACATCCAGTAAATAATTGAGGTGCAGATGCTAATCTGAGATGAGGGGGGAGAAAGACATGGCAGGTTGCATCAATCTAGTCAGAGGACTTATGACAATGCATGTTTGTGGTTAACTGGTAACATCTTCAGCTGTGGGTAGATGGCGTATGCAAAGGTGAAAGAGAGCTGCTAAATGAATGGATGGGTTATCAGGATTTGGCTGTGGACCATGTAAACTAGCTTCTACCACTCTATTAAACAATCGTTTGACACACTTTCTGCTTCTGTAAATAAACAAACTAAGAGAGATGGTTATAATATCATTGAAATATTATATTTCATATAGTAATACATCTTTCACATCAATTCATGAGTTAACTTACAATGGCACAAACCTGATTCTAGTGTAGAAGGTTATTAGTTTGGCGGATGCAAAATTTTTTATTGATAAGCTCTTGTTAAATATGTTAAACTAGCATTTCCTGTTTTAAGGGTACTTCAACAATACAAAGAAGTTCCTAAACCATGTTACACTGTTTGTTCACTTCTAATATTCATATTTATCCTCTGCATTTATATTTAAATGCTGTTTTTGTAATTAAATGCTGTTAAAGAACCTGCCTAACAAATACAAAATGGCTCTGAGCACTATGGGACTTAACACCTGAGGTCCTCAGTCCCTTAGAACTTGGCTCTACTTAACTAACCTAAGAACATCACACACATCCATCGATGCCCGGGGCAGGATTCGAACCTGCGACCATAGTTGTCGCACGGTTCCAGGTAAATACATATTTAAATATTTAATTGGTCAATGTTATTTCTTTAATTCAATCAAATATTTTAATAACCACAACAAAACTGTAAAATCAACTACCCACATCACAGGATTTTATTTTAATAACCACAACAAAACTGTAAAATCAACTACCCACATCACAGGATTTGTCCACTATCTAGGTTCTACAGAAAGAACACACATGTAAGCCAATTCTGAAGTTTTGTTGATGTGTGCTAGCTTTCGGAGCCAGTGACTCCTCCTCCTCCTCCTCCTCCTCCTCCTCCTCCTCCTCACAGAGGAGGGATTGCGAAAACAGTGTGGTATTTGTACGTACACTGGGCAGTGCTGCCTTGAGGTAGAGCTCTGTGACGACCTTCATTGGCAGCCCGTTGGGAGCAGGGACCCGCACCAGCCCCGACCAGTAGCCATCTGCGCCTTGCAGGTAGCGGAAGGCATCTGGACACGGAGAGTTGGGCACCTCCAGAGTGGCCGTCATCACCACCAAGCCCAGCAGGCACAACCTGACAACAGAAGCACCAGTCGTGAACGGGCTGTACTACGAAATGTTATTTCAGATGCAGTCATGTTTTGGTAATCATATCCTTACAGCAGAGCAACCGAGTATTATAAACCAACTGCCAGAGATAGCTGTATTGTTCATTTGAAAGGCATTACAGAAATTGCCATGACCATATAGATTATCTTGGCACATATACTGAAAGTTTCTGGCATGTTAAAAGTGTGTGACAGACTAACCTTTGATCTTTGCCTTTCATGGGCAATTTCTGTACAATCTGAGCTATCCAAGAATGACAAATCACACTCACAGCTTTGCTTCAGACAGTGCCTCTCTCCTACCTTCTTTCTAGAAACTGTCCCCTGTGCTGTGACTAAGCTGTTTCTGTCTATATCCTTTCTTCCAGGAGTTCTAGCCCCTCAAAGTATCCAGACCTACTGTGAAGTTTGAGAGGTAGGCGATGCCTACTGTTCTGAAGCAAAGCTGTAAGAGCAGGTTGCAAGTCAGACTATGAACAGTTCAATTGATAGAACCCATGCCCACGAAAGGTGAAAGTCAAGATAGAGTCCTGGCCTGGAACAGTTTTAATAAGCAGCTTCTTACTGTCCAAGTTACCTCTAATTTCAGAATTACTTTACAATTATTTTACAGCATAACTGATAGAAGCTAGAACATTTTATTTTACATATTGTAATTACCTTCCAAAGAATAAACAATTTTTACATGCATTCGACTTAGAAAAAATAAATTACCATGAAACATTTTAGATAGAAATTCTAAGCTTGTGGTGCCATGAAGACCAAAAGAATCTGTGAACACAGATTTAACAGGAGCAGCGAGAGGGAGCCTCCTGCATTACTCACATCCTCTTATCACAAATGCCAAAGTTCTCAAATTCTGTGGACATTTACAAACAGTATCTAGTACATGGTACTAGATCAGTAGTGCCAGCTCACTATGAACATCTGATTGCAGATGGTTTAATTGAAAACAACCATTAAGTAGAAACAAGAAATGATTTAGACTGTCAAAAACTTAGTAGTTAATAGACATGAAACAGGTGATCAAATAAGTCACAGAATTTTTCTTGACATGTTTTATGACAATGTTTCTTCCTGGAGTCACCATATAGTGTGATGAAATTCATTTATCCAATGCCTTATCTAACATACATACAGGCAAAACTGTGATGACTAGAGGAAAATTTAAGTCCAAGACTCAGTTGGTTTCTACGTCAGATGGTAAACAGCACAACAATGCAGTGGCATGAAGATGTGTTGGTGCATTTGATACGGTATTAACAAAAGATGTGCTTATGGCACATTGCCAACTTTTACAGACTGTAATTTAGTCAGGAATATATTACGTGTGTGTGCATGGGCACAGATGAACAAGAGATCCAACGATAGCACTACTGAATGTTCACCCCAAAACGAGAGAAACGAACTATGGAGAATTTTCAATTAGAGGCTCTTTTTTTTACTTCCAATGATTCAGATTTTTAGCACTCTCAAGAAATGTGATTGCGTGCATGTTCCATATAAGCATGAACTCCTGTACGTAGTTCCAAGTGACAAAATTTGTGAATGGCAATTTAAATATCAGTACCTGTTCAACTACGAAGATTTAAGTTTCCATTACTTCCCTGACATGCGTAATGTAAATTGCAGAACGATTCACATTAAATATCCACTTAGAGATCGTTCCCAAATCTAAACTTGCACTCCGCCACTCCTGATCTCGATGGAAGGTTACAATGGCTTTTTCTATGTAATGAATTAGATGACTTTCGGAGGTGTACAAGTAGTTTTCGGGTGATTGAACAGAATATTTAGTATATTTGTTGCAAAGACAAAGATTTTATTCATTTTAAGTGTCTTAATCTACCTCTCAACAACCGATCTGAATGTATACAAGGCTACTTTAAGGTCGTGCGGGGTCTCTACAATGATCACCTGCGAGCCTCCCATTCAGCAACAATAATCATTGCTCGAAACTAATTGTATCACTACCCTCCAACATACGAACTTGCTGTATAATAAGTTTCTTTCCCACTAACATAAGTACCGACAGATCCTATGCACTTTGTTTTTTGGCTGTTATCTTACTAACACAGTAAGCAGTGAGGATACATACAACCCATAGTAATTGACTTATTAGTTCAATTCAGATTCGTAGTTAAGTGTCAATCCGTGTTGTGTGCCTTCCCCAGTTATGAATTTGTTAAAACGATGTATTAGCTATGCTGCAGGGTGTCAAGACCTTCAGATCAATGGGGCTAGCGGCATCTCTATTCGATCATAGGTAGCCTAGTTCCAAGATTGTTCTGCTGGTCGACCTCGTTGTGTTTCTCGGGCACTTTTTTAGACACTGGAGGCATGGTGGTTCAGTATACAAGTAAGAAGTACCAAACTTCAAACTTCAAGAGCCTGTGATTTTCTTTGCCATTTTTCGCTTCTTTCACACCTAGCAGCGAAATTTAACACCAAAAATGTCACGGTGCAGCGGGATTCGTCATACACGACACATTGCAGGTACCGGTATCCACAGTCGTTAGCCAGAAAGTCTGAAGGCCACGGCACACCACCTCCAACGGTACCATGCCTAGAGAAGCACGGAGGCGTTCAAAGCTTGCGTTGGTAACAGCTTAACCATTTTTATGTTGGATATGCGTTTCTTCAGGTGTGTTTTATAGAAATATCAACAGAAAGACCATCTCTACATTACAACACACACTTCTAGATTTCAACAATTACACCCTTCCGTAGGTTTAATCTATCACCCCGTTCTGATGAAACACGCAAAAATGTGTATATATGAAAAGAGGGTTAGGTAGTTTTCGTCTCTATAATTAGCATCTTTTGTATCAGCCCTATCCCAAGGAATTTGCCCCTCCCCATATAATACCATCATCTTCCATCGCTTCTTCCATACTAAGTCACCGGTTCCCCCTTTTTACTCCTTCGCTCCACAGACTTTATAACATTTAGTTAATAATGTATTTATAATACGACTATTTAGGCACTCCTAGAATTTAGCACAATGAAAGTAGAAAGACAATTTTGTATAAAAGCACAAAACTTTGAATGCTCTACAGTATCAATTTATGTCGCTAACAGGTGACTATTGTGGTCAAAGATAATACAATATTGGTGAACTGTTGGAACAGGTATTGAACATTGAGTAACGTATCCTTGAGAACTATACAGTCTGGTGGCCTTACAACAAAAACCAATTAACAACATAATATTTTTACAAAAATTACAATTTTGTGCTTTTTATTTGTAATTACAAAGTTCTATTAAGAAGCGACGAAGAATCAGTAAACTACATCAACATTTCTTCAAAATTTAACTAGAACGTTTTTAAAGAATGCTTGGCTTCAACTGTGCCCTCTGAACACGTTTCGTGAACGAAAGTAAATTCTGAAGGTTGCACTTTCGTATGTCTTAATTACTCCGAATGAAGACTATGGCCGATGGGAGGTCCGTGTACCATTACAAGAAAGCTAACACGGATCGTATAATAATAATAAAGGCAAACATGCTACTGGTGTAACCCAACTAGCAAAAGCAACTATTTGCGAAAAGTGGGAGATATCGTTACAAATCGTGCCCTGAAAACATTTCAGTCATGTTGGAAATCTTCAACATTGCATTTATAATCTCAAATGCAGAGTAGCAGCACAGTTTTCGATCCCATCACTTATGAAGTGACCGCAACGTTTTTGATTTTTACGCAAAACAAATCACTCCATCACAAAAAATTTTGTGGAGCAATGGCTACTTAAACTGTGTGTGCGCAAACCGATCAAGTGACAATGTATTTATTTAGATCCCATAAATCCAGTGCAGCGAGACATTTGCATGGATGTAGAAGGTGTCAGATTATTACAAATTATACATAAGATATATACAAAAAAAAAACCTTTGTAAGAGGAGATGTAGGTATAAGACAAAATACGCGATGTGTATAGACAAAATTACGCTTAAAAAACTGAAAATTTAGATTTTAATAGCTACATAAAGGACATAGGAATGTTGTCAATGATTACAACCATCGTAATGCATAGGAGTACATCAGATTTGATTAAAAGAAAAACTCACAGTTAACGCAACTGACATTCTTCAAGCGAATAAATGGAATTGTCCAGTTCATAGTGTGTGAGCTGCTGTTTAAATTTGGTGGACTCGTGGTTTCAGCGATGGTGAGATAGCACTGAACACCTTGCAGCTTATTTATGACTCCTTTTTTTACAATACTAAGGCTTTTAATTCATAATGGAGGTCCGTCTTCCCCCTGGTTTTGTGGATATTGTATGAATCATTGTTTTGTATAGTTACTCATTTTTACCAATGAAAAACTATGGAGAGTAGACTTACTGACGTGCATTTGTCAGTATTCCTAATTTTCTAGAAGGATTTCTACAAGAATATCTCGACTGGACTCCGCTCATTATCTTAACAACACTCTTTTGAGCAATGAATACTTTTTTTTGGTAAGTCTGATTACCCCAGAAAACTATGCCATACAACAATAGTTCATGGAAGTAACTAAAACAAGCAGTTTTTGTGGTCTCAGTCAGACTGGAAATCACACGAATAGCGAATGTTGCTGTGATGAGCTTTTTGAGAAGTTTTAAAACATGTTCAGGCCATTGTAAGTTGCTGTCAATGTGTACATTAATGAACTTTTATGACAACTTGTAGCAACTCACTACCATTCCATTTAATACTCTACTTTTTTACTTAGTTGTAAATGAAAAACCTGGGTCTTGGTAACATTTAGTGGTAACCTATTATTTTCAAACCAATTAAGTACATCATTAAAGCCAATATTGGCCGATTCTCCCCGATGAGTTCTTGTTTTCAGCGCGTGGAAAAAAGAATCGTTGTTCTAGATTCTAATCATTCTAATTCCCTACTTACACGCATTTGCTAGACCGGTCAAATATCGGTTCTCTGATCGACAGTAGTTTTACACAAATGGCGTCTGGAAATTAGGTACTCCAATTTCAGATTGAGTCAGCAGTCCACATAATGTCTGTCCCTCTGCAAATACAGGAGGTAGACAACTTCGTGCTCAGTATATTATTTCTAATTCTTTACTACGAAAGTTACATCGCCCAATTACGTCACAAAGTTTCAAAAATTAGTCAATCTGACAAACCAAGCGCGTTTCAAAAACTGTTGTCTGTTTACATGGCAGCGCGACAAATAGATTGTGGGATTGTGGATTAGGATATTCGCTAGCTAGAACCGCATTTCCAGAATCGATATGTGTGTGTTTACATCTGGATTGATAGGTGTATGAGAAAGATCGTACCCATAACAATTTCCAATCCTGTATCAAGTATGATCCTGAGTGAAGGATTATACGCGAAATATAATTTTGGGATTTTTAGCTTCTAAGCGAGAACCAACTCTGCACACATCATCATTAGGTTGGTATCGAGCTATCATTACGCGGTGCACAACAGTGAACTAGGCTCACTGAGATTTTTAGTTCAGTGTACGAACTAAGAAAGTCTTCCGATACACACACACACATCGCAGGGACCTCTGTCCAGTACGGTTCACTGTAGCGCTGCGTGTCTATTACAGTTCAGTTTAATAGTTGCATATTTAATTAACAATGGATTTCCACTAAGGGCTTTTTATAGTGTAAAATTTCTCATTACACGTGGCTATGTCAGCAGTTGTGCTGTGAACGGTTTGATAGTAATTCTCAGCTGTTCGTGTTTTAGCTCGGTACGTAGCACGCGCAATTTATTAAGCAGGTGGAATGTCAACTCGCAATGAAGAGAATGTGCAGAGTTTCTACGTCAAAGAGAAAAAAGATGCTAAGAGGTAAGAAATCTCAGCACAGGCTTCAACAATATCTCACTGCATGGGAGATCTTGAATCTGGCTGACATAATGACAATGTCTGTAATTGGGAAAACGGAGCTAACTTCTATGAGAAACTGAATGAAGCCATAGTGAAACAATATTCCATCAGAAAATGTCATTAGATTTGGCTCATATGGTGCAAATGCTGTGGTGGGGAAGCACAATTCAGTAGTCATCGCGTACAAGTGCTTCTTCGTGGAACCGTATTAACAGAATCATTTGTCCTTCAACGCACTTTCTAGTCGTCGTGAGGAACTTGCGGCAGATGTACAGTATATATTTACTTAAAACTAAGCTGCAAACGGTAGTGTCAGCAAGTTCAATTTCAAAAACTTATGCAGCTTAAAGCAAATAAAACACTAAATCCAGCGCAAACTCTGTTCACTTATTTCTGTTGTCGAACGAATGCTGGAGAAACGGAATAGATTAATTTTATTTTTTATTGATCAGCGGGCAAAGGTAAGTTTAAGTCCAAAGAGATACTGAACTTGTTCCGGGTTCCAGTCATGAAACTTTATTTTCAGTTTATAAAGTGGATTTCGCCCGAATCTAATCATCAAAAGTTGCAGTGCTAAACTTAAAGAAACAAAAGAAAAAAAATCCTTTCCGCTAACCTCCAGCATGAAACAGGAGTTTTTTTACACAGAATCTCTGGGGGGGGGGGGGGGGGGGGGAGTGTTTACAAAGAGCCTCGAGAGAGAGAGAGAGAGAGAGAGAGAGAGAGAGAGAGAGAGAGAGAGAGGGGGGGGCGCAGCACGTACAGGGTGTATCAAAAAGAATCATCCGATTTAAAAAATAGTAGCTATTGTGTTAGTTTATGTTCGCGCGTGACAACGTACTGTTGGAAAGAGCAAACTCTCGAGTTCTACATGGGGCATCGCCACACTGGTATCTGGAAGTGCAGGAATTTCTAAATCAAAAAATTCCTGAACGATGGCTCGGTCGCTGTGGACCAAATGATTCAGCTTTATATTACTGGCCTCCAAGGTCACCGGACCCGACTGTACGTGATTATTTCTTGTGGGGGTTACCAACAACAATGAATGAACTGATATATCGCATAACAGCAGCTGTGGAAGCTGTAAACGAGAAATGCTCGCTGCAGTTTGTAAAAAAAATGAATACCGCATTGACATAGTTGCAGAAATATAGACGTGCCAAATCGGACGATTCTTTTTGATACGCCGTGTGTATTTCCAGCTGGACAAGTCTCATCCGATGATGTGAATTTGTATGTTTTAACGGACAAACTTGGCAGTACTCTCACTTCCGCATTCCACAGGGGATCACAATCGAATATCCTGGAAACATAAAAATCATTACTGCCAGATGATTGTAAGCTGTTTGGTTGTTACGGACACAGTCCTAATCGTCAATTATCGACATCATTTAATGGAGGAGGGAGAGAGATTAAACATCCACACTTTCAAAATTTTCAATATCATTCTTTAAAATTAATACCCTTTCTTAATTTTTGTTTTCAGGAAGATATTCGAAGGTGATAAACCAGCTATATGCTTCTACAATGAATGGAACTCTTCTGGCATCACAGTGGATCAGATGGTTCGGCGACTGCCGCCTACATTCCTGCCGACCAAGTCTGATTTGAAAGAATGGCCATTGGTTATCTTTATCTAACGAAGGATGTAGACTAAGTTAAGTTTACAGCTATGTCAGACGATTATATTGTAAACAGACAGCGAATAGGCTCCTCCAGACAAGTCCAAACAGTTTTAACAGTGAAATTGTTTATTTTTATTTTGTTGAAGTGTTTTAATGTTTTTTGTAACTATGGAACACAGGCCAATTAATACTATCAGCGCAGGCCGATATTATAGTAGGCGCGCAGAGACTGGAAAGTAAAAGTATGGTATTTTCAATGGCAGTTTGACATTCTTTTAGTGGGTTGCGTGATCCACTTGCAGTGGCATCCTAACACCACTGGTTTAGGTACCACCAAGAAACGATTTTGAGGAATCTTGTTTCTATGAAATCCCGTTTTGAGAGCCCCATGTAGACGTAGTGTGTATCGGTGTGTTAGTACCGCGACGCTGGGCAGAGCGAGCACACCGGCATAACGTATGTGTATGGGTTCAACAGAAGCACGGATGACCACTTCAAAACTGTGTGAAACACGGTAGACAGGAATTAGAGAAACAAAACTCTACCGCAGAAACACTAAATTAATTAGATAATCTTTAACAATAATTCAAAAGAACAGGTATCAAATCTGGTGACTTATTTTAGTGGTCTACCTAGCTTGGTGCGAGCGTGCACCAACAAACTATATTTTGGCGAATTCTGAGAAAAGTTTAAATCAAAGAAACGCCATAGACGACACTGTGGCTAAGTTCGTAATAATGCTGAGCAAACCAGTGTTTAACAGAACATGTAAATCTGCACACGAATTTTATATACAACACGTGGAAAGTGACTAAAATTGAAGGATCCCAAACGTGGTCAAATTTGGGGACGACGTATTATTTCCAGTATCTAAAAAATACTGCATCGACATTTGTGAATAATACAAACCAGTATTTCCACTTTAAAATTAGTGTCGTTAGTAATTTTGAACGGTTAATTTTCTTTAAGTGGTGCGACCCCTGTTAGCACGGCGCCTGTAGCTTATACGGCACGGGTAAATCTTCTCTGGGTGGTTGTCCGAAACAGCAGCTGAGAAAGCCTATAGTTCTACTTAGCGGTGAAAGCAGAAATCTGGCATTGCAACATTTGGCGTTAGACAATGAGTACACTATCACATCTGACTGAATTAAAGAATTCGTCAAACTTCACAAAAATGTACTTAAAAATAACAAACATGCTACAATAAGTTACTGAAGGAAACATAAAACAGAATCGCGAAAACAACGCTAAGTGACCTACACTGAAGAGCCGAAGACACTGGTACACCTGCCTCATCTCGTGTAGAGCACGTAGAAGTGTCGCAAGACGATGTCGTATGGACTCTACTAATGTCTGAAGTAGTGCTGGAGGGAACTGACACCACGAATCCTGCAGAGCTTTCCATAAATACGTAAGAGTATGAGGGGGTGGAGATCATTCCTGAACAGCCCATTGCAAGGCATTGCAGAGCCCCTCAATGTTCATATCTGGGGAGTTTGGTGTCCAGCGGAAGCGTTTAAACTCAGGAGTTTTTGTTATGGAGCCACACTGTCCCAATTCTGGACGTGTGGGGTGTCGCATTGTCACGCTGGAATTGCCCAAGCCCATGGGAATGCACAACGGACATGAATGGATGCAGGTGATCAGGTAGAATGCTTACGTACGTGTCAACTGTCATATTCGTATCTAGACGTATCACGGGTCCTATATCACTAACTGCATACGCCTAACATCATTACAGAGCATTGACCAGCTTGAACAGGCCCTTCTGACATGCAGGGTCCTTGGATTCATGAGGTTGTCTCCCACCCGTACACGTCATCCGCTCGATACAATTTGAAACGAGACTCCTCCGACCGGCAATATGTTTCTGGTCATCAACAGTCCAATATCTGTGTTGACTGGTCCAAGCGAGGCGTATAGCTTAGTGTCGTGTGGTCACCAAGGGTACACGAGGTGCCTTCGGCTCCTAAAGCCCTTATCGATGAAGTTTCGTTGAATTGTTCGCACGCTGCCACTTTTTGATGCCCCAGCATTGAAGTCTGCAACGATTTGCGGAAGAATTGCATTTCTGTCACGTTGAACGATTCTCTTCAGTCGTCGTTGGTTCCGTTCTTGCATGATCTTTTTACGGCCGCAGTGATGTTTGAGATCTGATGTTTTACCGAATTCACGATATTCATGGTGGTGGTTGTTGTTGTGGTCTTCAGTCCTGAGACTGGTTTGATGCAGCTCTCCATGCTACTCTATCCTGTGCAACCTACATCCTTCTGAATCTGCTTAGTGTATTCGTCTCTGTCTCCCTCTACGATTTTTACCCTCCACGCTGCCCTCCAATACTAAATTTGTGATCCCTTGATGCCTCAGAACATGTCCTACCAACCGATCCCTTCTTCTAGTCAAGTTGTGCCACAAACTTCTCCCCACTTCCTCATTACTTATGTGACCTACCCATCTAATCTTCAGTATTCTTCTGTAGCACCACATTTCAAAAGCTTCTATTCTCTTCTTGTCCAAACTATTCATCGTCCATGTTTCACTTCCATACATGGCTACACTCCATACAAATACTTTCAGAAATGACTTCCTGACACTTTAATCTATACTCGATGTTAACAAATTTCTCTTCTTCAGAAACGCTTTCCTTGCCATTGCTAGTCTACATTTTACATCCTCTCTACTTCGACCATCAGCAGTTATTTTGCTTCCCAAATAAAAAAACTCCTTTAGTACTTTGTGTCTCTCTTCCTAATCCAATTCCTTCAGCATCACGCGGCTTAATTCGACTACATTACATTATCCTCGTTTTGCTTTTGTTGTTCATCTTATATCCTCCTTTCAAGACACTGTCCGTTCGGTTCAACTGCCCTTACAAGTCCTTTGCTGTCTGACAGAATTACAATGTCATCGGCGAACCTCAAAGTTTTTATTTCTTCTCTATGGATTTTAATACCTACTCCGAATTTTTCTTTTATTTCCTTTACTGCTTGCTCAATATACAGATTGAATAACATCGGGGAGAGGCTACAACTCTGTCTCACTCCCTTCCCAACCGCTGCTTCCCTTTCATGCCCCTCGACTCATAACTGCCATCTGGTTTCTGTACAAATTGTGAATAGCCTTACGTTCCCTGTGTTTTACCCCTTCCACCTTCAGATTTTAAAAAGAGTATTCCAGTCAACATTGTCAAAAGCTTTATAAGTCTACAAGTGCTAGAAACGTAGGTTTGCCTTTTCTTAATCTTTCTTCTAAGGTAAGTCGTAAGGTCAGTATTGCCTCACGTGTTCCAACATTTCTACGGAATCCATACAGATCTTCCCCGAGGTCGGCTTCTACTAGTTTTTCCCTTGTCTGTAAAAAATTCGTGTTAGTATTTTGCAGCTGTGGCTTATTAAACAGATTGTTCGGTAATTTTCCATCTGTCAACACCTGATTTCTTTGGGATTGGAATTATTATGTTCTTGAAGTCTGAGGGTATTTCGCCTGTTTCATACATCTTGCTCACCAGATGGTACAGTTTTGTCAGGACTGGCTCTCCCAAGGCCGTCAGTAGTTCCAATGGAATGTTGTCTACTCCGGGGACCTTGTTTCGACTCAGGTCAAACTCTTCACGCAGTATTGTATCTCCCATTTCATCTTCATCTACATCCTCATCCATTTCCATAATATTGTCCTCCAGTATATCGCCCTTGTATAGACCCTCTATATACTCCTTCCACCTTTCTGCTTTCCCTTCTTTGCTTAGAACTGGGTTTCCATCTGAGCTCTTGATATTCATGCAAGTGGTTCTCTTTTCTCCAAAGATCTCTAATTTTCCTTTAGACAGTATCTATCTTACCCTAAGTGAGATACACGCGTGAAATGGTCGTATGGGAAAATCTCACTGTTTTGCTACTTTGGAGACTGTGTCCCATCGCGCGTGCTTTCACTATAGCACCACATTCAAAGGCAAATCTTGATAACCTGTCATTGTAGCAGCAGTAAACGATCTTAGAACTGTGCCAGGCACTTGCTGTCTTACACAGTCGTTGCCAACCGCAGCGCCGTATTCTGTTTACGTATCTCTGTATTTGAATACGCATGCCTATACCAGTTTGGTGCTCCACATGAATAACTGAATAATTAATACAGAAGGCTAGTACCTGGCTGTTCGTTTCGTTTAGCGGCCTACCACAATCTAAGGCATCACTCTTGACACATCTGCTCATTTGTCTTATACACAATGACCGCAGCACGCAAAGTATCCAGTCAGCGTCACTTGAATACGATGAATTTGAGCAGTGTGGTTTACAATTACTGATCTCTTACATTGTTTATATAAAAGCGAGCGTATGTTTCGCAATACGGTGCTCCTATCACAAAATTAAGTCGCCTCATTTGTCATTCCTTAGGTAACCTGAGAAATGTGAGGTCTGTGAAATATCACCATTACATGAAACTTTAGCTGCAATTCTCTTATTTCTTGGTATTTGGGAAAGGGCAGTACGTGTAAGCTGCGCGGAAGGTTTTCTGTGGCTCTAATTTCCGTGATACTGTGTGATTTCCGATTCTCAAGTAAAGATCCAAATACGTATAGTTTTCCTTCGGCAGGAACATTTTGGTTTGGTATGATCGAAGACAAATATCCTGCAGTGCAAAAAATATACCCATCCACGTTTTTATCAGTAGTGTGGAATTGTAGTAATGGGAGGGGGGGGGGGTTTACTGAATATAGCTTAATGTGTAACACATTTAGGTTAGTGCACTTCCAGCTCAGTTTTAGATGCAGAGTAACGCTGTTTCTTTTTTGACATTACGTGCAGATATTCGCAACAGAGTTGATGTCAGGAGAGTTTCCTGGGCACCAAAGTCTCAGGAAACCCCATACCATTGAGACATTGCTGGTCAACTTTTCATTGGTGTCAGCTGGCTTAGTCTTCTTTAAAACCGAATGACGCAAATTTCCCACGGTCCGTAGCTAGTATCACATTGATGGAAGCAAAGGTGTTTTCAGTTATGACCCCAGCTTCGAATTGAGCAATGACCAGCGAAGTCGCAGTGGACAGCGTTGAGACACCAACCTTACTGTTGCCCACCGTATGGCCCGATAACCACGAGTCATCGTCTGGGGGTGCGATTTCATTACATAGCAGAACCCATTTGGTTGTCATCCGCGGCACCCTTAAAGCACTGCGGTATGTCTACGGTACTTCATGCCCTGTTTTGCTGCCTTTTATGGCAAGTCATTCTGTGCTTACATTTCAGCAGGATAATGCACACGGTGAGAGTTTCTACTGCTTGTCTATGTGTTTGCCAAACCCTACCTTAGCGAGCAAGGTCACCGGCTGTCTCCCCAGTTGAGAACGTTCGGAGCGTTATAGGATTTGGACAATAATGGAATGTAGTCTAAATAAGTCGGGTGATGCCGAGGGAATTAGACTAGGAAATGAGACACTTAAAGTAGTAAAGCAGTTTTGCTACCTGGGGAGTAAAATAACTGATGATGGTCGAAGTAGAGAGGATATAAAATTTAGGCTGGCAACGGCAAGGAAAGCGTTACTGAGGAAGACAAATTTGTTAACATCGTGTGTAGATTTAAATGTCAGGAAGTCGTTTCTGAAAGTATTTGTATGGAGTGTAGCCATGTATGGAAGTGAAACATGGACGATAAATAGTTTGGACAAGAAGAGAATAGAAGCTTTCGAAACGTGGTACTGCAGCAGAATGCTGAAGATTAGATGGGTAGATCACATAACTAATGAGGAGGTATTGAATAGAATTGGGGAGAAGAGGAGTTTGTGGCACAAACTGACTAGAAAAACGGATCGGTTGGTGGGGCATATCCCTAGGCATCAAGGGATAACCAATGTAGTATTGGAAGGAAGCGTGTAGGGTAAAAATTGTAGAGAGAGAGACCAAGAGATGAATACACTAAGAAGATTCAGAAGAATGTAGGCTGCAGTAGGTAATGGGAGATGATGAAGCTTGCACAGGATAGAGTAGCATGGAGAGCTGCATCAAACCTGTCTCAGGATTGAAGACAACAACAACAACAACAACAACGACAACAACGCACCAGTTGGGCCGTATCAGGCACAACATCCCTCGAAAGTACAAACAATTACCAATCAATGCCAAGCCAAAAACTACTAGCCTAAGAGACGGAGGTGTATATATATATAATCTGAATAATTATAAAAGAAAGACTATTATGTTACATTTTGTATTTGTGAAGGCTTCAGTAGTGGATTTGTGAAATAATATCTGCATCGGCGTGTTCAGGAACCGCCACAGAAAACAATAAAGAAAAACTCTAAGATTTCATGACAATCAGCCATTGCATAAATAATAGTGTAAGAATAATGTCGTCGTCGCCGCCGCCGCCTTCTTGGAGGCACGTAGATAGGAGGAACCTGTGGCGCTATGTTTAACGCATAGGTAGCTTTCATTTGTCAAGATCGTAAGCAGGACGCCATTATGAGAAAGGTATGTGAACTTATGATTATTCGAGTTTTAAATATAGTTATTTAATGAGAAATCCCATATTATTAGAAAGCTTGTCTGGTACTTCATTTATTTAAGACATTTTCAGCTTTTTAAGTAGTGTTCATGGTGCAGAGGTGTGACACAGAGGAACAAGCCGCCGCCACGGCAAATTCAAATCTGATAAGGTCAAACATAGCGCAACAAGCTGCCAGGTAAAAAGTGAATTTAAAATTATTTCTTACAGCAGTTCGAGATCGGATTACAAAGCAGATTATTTTACGTTCTGTTTCACAGGCGGACGCAGGCTAACTAATATTGTAAACTTTAACCGTGTCAAAGTTAAAATACTTTGATCTTTCAAAAGGAAATCTTGCTATGAAAAAAATTATGGACTGTTAAAAGTTAAAGAAAAATCATTTTCTGCTTAACATTGATACTCTCATGATCTAGTGTTAGCCGAGGCACTGATTAATTAAAATGCTGACGAAAAATCCACAGCAAGGTTTGAGGTTCTTGATGCATTGCGTACGGTAACTTCATTATTTTTTATAAGAGAAATAATTTCAGAAAATTTTTACGATAGCTGAAGCAGAGATGGATATGTTATGCATTCTATTGAGTTACAGTAACAAAACTGTTCATATGATAAGAAGCCAGCTCCAGTATAATAGTAATTTAACTCATTTATCCGCAACATAAAATTAACCAAAGTAAACCAGTATAAAGAAAAAAATAGTTGAGCGCGAAAAGAGGTCAATCAAAACGTTACTGAATTGCTCAATCTCTGAAGTTCTCTCTCTTGAGTATGCCATCCAATTTTCCTGAAAAAGATTTTTGTCCGTACACATACATCAGAGTTAACTATTTCCGTCCCATTTGGATGATTCCTTCGTAGAGCGTATTTTGTCTTAGAGTGTGCAAGGGGCGATCGACAGTTTCATTTTGAGGGCAGGGCGCTGTGACGTGCGTTCGGTAAATGCGGAAACGAATTATGGCGACGTTGTTCCCAAATGCGTCCGAACAGGACCAACGTCCTGTTATTCTTTTCTTGGTTGTCGGAAAACAAACACCGGTAGGCATCCATCTGAGAATGAAGAGTGTGTATGGGGCAGCATGTCCGAAAACCACAGTTGTGCTGTAGTGCGTCAAGGAGAGTTGCTGCTTCATGGTAACGTACGTCCCCATATGGGAAATGTCTTGACGTCGAAGCTACGTCAACGCAAACGGGAAACATTCTGGCACCCGCCCTACAATTCTGATCTCTCCAATACGATCATCACACCTTCGGTCTCTCCAAAAATGGTCGATGATTCCTGTCCGACGACGATATGCAGCAGGCATTTACTGACTTCACGCACATGACAGTGTTTCGCCAAACGGCGTCGTCAACCCAAGTGCATCAGTGCGATCACGCCATCACTTCTCGTGGCGATGTTGCCCAATTGGCATACCTATTCTGGACTGCACGGCATTCTAACTGAAGCTTTTGGCTTGCTCTGAGGTGACACGCCGAAATCAAAGTAGGACTTACGGAAGACGTATTTAGGACAGTGCGCCGAAATTTGGCGTTACCGGGCCATGGCAGCAGACGACCGACACGAGTGCATTTGCCAACAACGAATCATCGCCTGCAGCGCCTTTCCTGGGCTCGTAGCCGTATCTGTTGGACCCTAGACTAATAGAAAATCTTGACCCGATTGTCGGTAAGCCTCTGTATTGGCTCTAACTTCTCGAACTTTCTCCTCGTGGTCAATACGCGAGATGTATGTGGAGGGAGTAATGAGTTGTCTGGCTACTACTGAAAAGTGCTGTCCCGAAACTTTAGTAGTAAGTCTCTCAGTGATGCACAACGCCTCTCTTGTAACGCCTGCCAGTGGAGTTTATTTAGCATCTCCGTAACACACTCGCCAGCTAAACGATCCCGTGACGAAACGCGCGGCTCTTCGTTGGATCTCTTCTAACTTCTATCAGTCCTACCTGATAGGGATTCCACATAGATCAACAATACTCAAGAACCGGGCGAACAAGCGCCTTATAAGCTATTTCTTTCATTGATGAGTTACATTTCTTTAAGTTCTTCCGATTAATTTGAGTTTGTGATTCATGTTTATTGTAAATAATGTATTTGTTACAATTTCTTGCGTGGACCAACGTCTGGAACGTTTTCCAGCGCGCAGAAATTTTAACGGTCAGTCTACATCAGAAGGTAAGCAAATTACACATTAGACGCTTTTGCTGTTACGAATCTTTGTCTAAAAGATCTACATCTACTATCTTTATTTCATGGACTGGCTCATGTTATCTTGCCAGTAAATGTGTTTTTCGAATGATAGTGAGTAATTTGGCGAAACTCTACTGTTCCTTTGAAATGAAATTGCGAGACGAATCGCGATGTTGAAATCAATCTGATTAAGTGCGTTACTTTAGAGTGATGGTAAATGCAACGTAGAGAATGGGTGTATTATACATACAGTGAGTGGCATTGGGACACTTAAGTTGAAGTATATTCAATTTATAGCCGAAAATGTGATGGAGATTCAAATGCGTTAAATAAAAACCTCTACTAGAATCTAAGATCGCTGTGCAGCATGCATAGTGTTTCTCGACCAGTAATTTGCTGTCCAAGCCATCGACGAGTCTGGAATCTTCATAATTTTCTCCGCCCATCTTCGAAGATCACCGAGTTAACGCAGTTATTGTACGTGCGTCCACTTACGTGAAGAGCTTGTGTGATACATGCGCCGGATGCAGACAACTGCCGCTGGAGAGCGCTGCGTTGGCAAATCACGATCAGCAGCACATTCGGTGAGGTGTCTCAATTCGTTTCAGAACGTGCAGCAACCGCGACAGATAGAACGTCTGGGGCGCTTTGCGACGAGAAACATATCTTCAATGAGGATGGGTTTAGATTACCATGACTGACCAGGTAGAGCAAGGGGGGGCGACAACGTCTAACAACAAAGAAAAATTTGCCAAATCCTGAACAAGCAGGCCCCATCCCAGATAGTATTAAACGCTAGGGAAAAGTCGACGACGACGAAGAAGAAGAATTTAATCACTTTCCGAGAAGTGCCATGCATGGACGTTCAGGCGGCCTGGGGAGCCCTGCGGGTAAGGAGTGCTGAATGCTGGAGTCCCGCCCGCACGGCCGTGAACTTTCCTCGTACTGCTCGATGCAGACACTCAAGCTCGTGGAGACGTTGTCCCCACGTTCCTACCTGCCGCGCCACTTTCTACTACTAACATCCTGATGCTGTGCCTTTCCTCATTCCGTGCTGGTAACTCTGTGGCGTCCCTTAACACTATGTTTAACCCACGATTCCGCGGAAGTAGTTTCTGTAGAAGATAGCCGTTCGTAATAACAGTTCCGTCTCAACGGAAGCAAAATGGCTGATGTTTTTCAGATCTCTTTGGATCATCAGTTTTCCGACTGGTTTGATGCGACCCGGCTAATTCTCAAGGCTGTCAATTCAACTCAGTACCTGGGTGTTAAAAATACGAACAACTTCAGCTGGAAAGACCACATAGATAATATTGTGGGGAAGGCGAGCCAAAGGTTGCGTTTCATTGACAGGACACTTAGAAGATTCAGTAAGTCCACTAAAGACACAGCTTACACTACACTCGTTCGTCCTCTGTTAGAATATTGCTGCGCGGTGTGGGATCCTTACCAGGTGGGATTGACGGAGGACATCGAAAGGGGGCAAAAAGGGCAGCTCGTTTTGTATTATCACGTAATAGGGGAGAGAGTGTGGACGATATGATACGCGAGTTGGGATGGAAGTCATTAAAGCGAAGACGTTTTTCGTCGCGGCGATATCTATTTACCAAATTTTAGTCACAAACTTTCTCTTCCGAATGTGAAAATATTTCGTTGAGCCCAACCTACATAGGTAGGAATGATCAAAATAAAGTAAGAGAAAACAGAGAGGTTTAGGTGTTCGTTTTTCCCGTGCGCTGTTCGGAAGTGGAATGGTATAAAGATAGTATGATTGTGGTTCGATGAACCCTCCGCCAAGCACTTAAAAGTGAATTGCAGAGTAATCATAATAGATGTAGAATTCCTCTCCTGTGCCAACTTCAACCCAGCGCAGCACTCGCAGACCTACATTCTCAATTATTTGTTGGATATATTGCAACCTGTGTCTTTCCCTGTCGTTTTACTCTTTACAACTCGCTCTATGACTGGTTGGCTAATTTTTTTCTATTTATTTGGGGCAGGGGACGAAACAGCAAAGACATCGGCCCCATCGGATTAGGGAAGGAAGTCGGCTGTGCCCTTTCAAAGGAACCATCCCGGCATTTGCCTGAAACGATTTAGGGAAATCACGGTAAACATAAATCAGGATGGCTGGACTCTGGTTTGAACAGTCGTTCTCCTGAATCCGCGTCCGATGTGCTAACCACTGCGCTACCTCGCTCGGTAGATCTTCGGAAATTACTCCATGATGTCTTAACATATGTCCCACCATCCTATTTCTCTTGTTTTCCATATGCATCTCTTATCGCCGATCCTCCTCATTTCCTATCATTTCGCCTCATTTTCAAAATCCTCCTGTAGATCACATCGAAAGGCCCGATTTTCTTCTTCTCCCGTTCCCCCACAGCCTCGCTTCCATACAATGCTGTGGTTCAAACGCACGTTTTCAGAAATGTCTTTTTCAAAAATTTTTCACAGCAGTAGACCTCCCTATAGATGAGTCTTCTTTATGTTCTCCTTGTTTCGTCCAGTATGTGTGATATTGCTTGCAAGGTATCAGAATTTTCACTTTGTCTGCTTAGAAGTCGCAAGTTTCAATGTTAATTTTATCGCTGGTATCATTTCCGCTACTTTTGCTGCATACTATGATCATTTGACTATTCATTCCATTCGAGGAGTCTTGCAATTCTTCCTGACTAAAGGAAAGGCTAGCGATGTTATCAGCATTTCTTAAGCATTGATATCTTGATCCTGAATTTTAATCCCAAGCCTCAACCTCTCATTTACTTTCGTCATTTTTCTTCGATGTATACGTCGAAAGACACGTGCGGAAGACTACGTCTGTCTTGCACACTTCCTAAGCCCAGCTCCTTGTTCTTGGTCTTCCATTTTTAATTTAGTTTCTTGCGTATAATGTATATTGTATATTATCAGTCTTTCCCTGCAGCTTGCTTATTTTTCTGATAGTTTCAAACACTTACCTCCATTTCACGTTTTCGAACTGTTCTTTTTTGTCGATAAATCCTATAAACGTGCCTCAATTTTCTCGTCTTACTTCTATTATCAAGCATAATATCAGAAGTTGGTCTGATCGCCATGTGACAGATCAATTTTTTTTCTGTTCTATATATTTTTCTTATCAGCAGCTTGGACCCCTGGGGTGTACAGAGAGAGTGCGAAAGAAGCGAAAGCATCACTCTTCCTCACACAGTGCTATTTTTCCTGACTTCATCGATGATTTGTGCAAATTTGTGATCACAAGATGTGTAAGGATTGGTGCTGTTTGTGACGTCATGATTAAGTAAATCTTGGTCCTAACTCATCTTTGACTTCTAATTTTCTTGACGCTGAGCGCTCCCTTCTCTGGCGCGGGCATTGTCTTGTTACCTAACGGCAGCAATACCCAAGCACAACTGGTCACTTACAGTTGCGTGGGCAGGCGTCATTGTTGGGGTTACTTATGAAGCGGTCGTGTGCGACCATGTTACGCATAAATGGCGCGATGTGTTTGCAAGTAGAGATGGGTCGAACTCGTTCATTCCCGTGAACTACTTCATTCATCTCACTCTTTGCCGTGAAGCGTTCAAATGAAGTAGTTCATTCACGAAGTACGGAAGTCTGGCGAAGTTGCCCAGTTCGCCGCTCAGCCTCGGCTACGCTCGCTTCGCCCCACTCGTACAATAAAGCTACGTAATACTTCACAATTTTACCAACAGGTGGCCGAACTATGCAGTAAGGTGTACACAACGTTTTACGCTCTTACAGCGTCTGAGTTAAATAGAACACGGTCGAAGGGGACAAAGAAAAAAACATATAAGCGTGTCACATATAAAGAAGGTATTACATTTAATCTTGCTCGACATTTTCTCATGAAGCGCCCAAAAAAAGTCTATCTGCCAAATGAAACATTATTTGTTGTATTCATGGACTGAAAACTAGGGCTACCAACGAAATGCAGTCCAATTTTATGTTCCTTTTAAAATTTAATGCAAAATAGAATGAATATGTTTACCACTGTTACAAAGTCTATATACCTACGTTAAGTAGGTATTTGGAAAGTTTTCCTGTAGATTTTATTTTTGTTGAGAATAATAACCATCCAGATTCAAAAATGGTTCAAATGGCTCTGAGCACTATGCGACTTAACTTCTGAGGTCATCAGTCGCCTAGAACTTAGAACTACTTAAACCTAACTAACCTAAGGACATCACACACATTCATGCCCGAGGCAGGATTCGAACCTGGGACCGTCGGACGTCCGGTTCCAGACTGTAGCGCCCAGAACCGCACGGCCCCTCCGGCCGGCTCTCCAGATTCCAAACGTAAACTGTCACCTGTAGTCATTGGTACGATTTCGAGTAAAATCCCTCTTTCAGTGTCATTAACAAACCTTTTATTTTCATGTTCGCTGTGCGTGCTCACACAGCCAGCTTCTTTTGTATCTTTAATATTCATTTGTGTGCAAGCGCTGCCAACGGTAGGCTATCCGTAGACGAAGTTTAATTGCACCAATAGTCACGGGTAATGATGTCAGCACTGCAGGAAGGAACTGACGCTGCTTTCCCCTTGCCCCTCACCTCCCCAACCCCTCGTAAACCTATCGTTCCCCACAAACACCGCGCGATTCGTCGACAGGCAGTAGAGAGAGGACTGAAGCGAAAGGAGAATGAGTGACGTAGCGCCGATGTAGCGGGAGAGGGAAAGGGGAAGAGAATGAGGGAACGAACTAGAAAAAAGTGTGGAGTGTGCTATCTGAGAAGAGTTTGAAGTACCAGTTCACTGAAATTGAGTGGTTAGTTCACACTTCACTAGAGTGAAGCGTTCATTTGAACGACTCATTCACGAGCTCCCATCACCATTTGCAAGAAAGCATGATTATAAGCTCAGAATGACAAATCAGACATGTTTCAGCCAACTGAACAGTCGACAGATGATTGCGTATCAAGCAGAAATCTACGGATATCAATCACTTCAACACTCTCTGAACGCTGGAACCGAGATTGCAATATACCTACACGTCTGTCAAGACACTGTCTATTCCGTTCAACAGCTCTTACAAGTCCTTTGCGTCTCTGAAAAAATTACAATGTCATCGGCAAGCCTCAAAGTTTTTATTTCTTCTCCATGGATTTTAATACCTACTCCGAACTTTTCTTTTGTTTCCTTTACTGCTTGCTCAATATACAGATTGAATAACATCGGGGACGGGCTACAGTCCTGTATCACTCCCTTCCCAACCACTGCTTTCCTTTCATGTCCCTCGATTCTTATAACTGCCATCTGGTTTCTGTACAAATTGTAAATACCCTTTCGCTCCCTTTATTTTACCCCTGCCACCTTCAGAATTTGAAAGAGAGTATTCCAGTCAGCATTGTCAAAAGCTTTCTCCAAGTCTACAAATGCTAGAAATGTAGGTTTGCTTTTCTTAATCTTTCTTCTAAGACAAGTCGTAAGGTCAGTGTTCCAACATTTCTGCGGAATCCAATCCAGTTTTTCCATTCGTCTGCAGATAATACGCGTTAGTATTTTGCATCCGTGACTTATCAAACCGATTGTTCGATAATTCTCACATCTGTCAGCACCTGCTTTGTTTGGGATTTGAATTATTATATTCTTCTTGAAGTCTGAGGGTATTTCGCCTGTCTCATACATCTTGCACACCAGATGGTAGAGTTTTGTCAGGACTGGCTCTCCCAAGGCCATCAGTAGTTCTAATGGAATGTTGTCTACTCCCAGGGCCTTGTTTCGACTCGGGTCTTTCAGTGCTAATGAGGTAATATGCTGTACAAATTCTAACGTTAACACAATAAGAAATGTTAACTCGCCGTTGGTACACATTTGGCGTATCCCCAATTCAATCCATGTTGTATCTAAATTAGCAACAAATTTGCTTCTTTATGTCGTGCGGGTATTACAGCCATGTTGTAGATGCACGGTGTCCAAACACAGACACACTACTGGCCATTAAAATTGCCACACCAAGAAGAAATACAGATGATAAACGAGTATTCCTTGGACAAATATATTATACTAGAACTGACATGTGATTACATTTTCACGAAATTTGGGTGCATAGATCCTGAGAAATGAGTACACAGAACAACCATATCTGGCCTTATTAACAGCCTTGATACGCCTAGGCGTTGAGTCAAACAGAGGTTGGATGGCGTGTGCAGGTACAGCTGCCCATGCAGCTTCAACACGATATCACAGTTCATCAAGAGTAGTGACTGGGGTATTGTGACGAGCCTGTTGCTCGGCCACCATTGACCAGACGTTTTCAGTTGGTGAGAGATCTGGAGAATGTGCTGGCCAGGGCAGCAGTCGAATTTTCTGTATCCAGAAAGGCCCGTACAGGACCTGCAACATGCGGTCGTGCATTATCCTGCTGAAATGTAAGGTTTCACAGGGATTGAATGTAAGGTAGAGCCACGTGTCTTAACACATCTGAAATGTAACATCCACTGTTCAAAGTGCTGTCATTGCGAATAAGAGGTGACAGACGTGTAACCAATGGCACCCCATGCCATCACGCCGGGTGATACGCCAGTATGGCGAT
This sequence comes from Schistocerca gregaria, assembly GCF_023897955.1. Lineage (NCBI taxonomy): Eukaryota > Metazoa > Arthropoda > Insecta > Orthoptera > Acrididae > Schistocerca > Schistocerca gregaria. The sequence goes on along the minus strand of NC_064927.1, from coordinate 393,571,436 downwards.
GACGAATACATTCTTCGAATGTGCAAAAACATGAAGAGTGCTCATGTTTTACGGTTTCTCAGCCAATGTCAAGACCTCACAGGCTTTAAATGGTTATAATGCTAGCTTACAATGATATAAAGTTTGTTTATTGTGCTTAATATTGGCTATTAGGTAAAGCGTAATTTCAAAATCAAGAAACAGGCTTCATGCACAATACTCTATGCAACTGGATTGCATCCTTCCTCAGAATATTGGTTACCTAAGAACCAGTATCCCTTGAAGACGCTAGTCAGTAGTTTCCTGAAGGTGGGTCAGAAACCCAAAACAAGTTTGAAATAAACAAAAATTCGTAGATCAAAAACAGAGTACTTGTTATTCAACCTTAAATATGGAATTGCTCTACCAAGAACTAAAGGGAGAATCCATAAATAAAAATTATTCACTAAACAAAGCAGTTCACTCTTTACCCAGAGAAACGATGGACTGGCTCTCTCAATGTTCAGACCACCGTCAATATGGCGGTGAAATTGACGCTGGTTGCCGAAAGGAGCGCTGCAAGTCTTGTCAGCCACAGTATTAAGTTCAAACTCGTTGATCGAAACTCAGGAACGCTACTGGGGTGTTCTAAATTACATGAAACAATTTTATAGAATTTCTTGCCATTTTGTGTCTCTTAGTTTTCACGATACTGTGTTCTTGGAAAGTTAGCCGAGGTTCTGGAAATTGACATGAAAATGTAAAGCTTTTATTAAAATGTCGTTTGGCCCCGTGACCGCCTTTTTTTTCCATCCGCGCCTGCCTCACTTTGAAAAGCGCTGCCTTGGTAGTGACGACCCTGAATGTTACAGGGACCTCTTCCAGTCTGACCTTTGTCTTCACCCCGAGCCGGATACCTGGGCACGGACAACGTGAGCCGCTTGACACGGGCTGAGCGACCCAACGCCCCAGTGAGTCACGCTCAGCGCTGTGTAGGCGGACACAGGCGTCCGCGCTCGGGCTTCCCCAGGCAGAGGAGCCGGCAAGCCGCAACGTGCTCTAAGCCAAACCTTGGCAAGAGTCCGTGCTCTGGTGTCGCGCCAAACATCAAGTGCCTGTTAACAGGCCTGTGAACTTCCGGCTGGTGCGACACCATTTGTAGGAAAGCCTGAATGGATTATATCAGCTGTGGTACAAAATATGAATGAACACAGGAAGTGCAGATATGACCATACACTTATATGGACTGTGATATGGAAGCCTTACTGTTGACTACATACTGTCCAGAAATGAAAGGTGAGGAAAAACACGAAATGAAACTTCACTTGTTGGAACGGCACGGGTACGTGATTTTTGTGTTTGCAAAAATCATTTTGACGTTGCGTCCCCTCTGGCTTGGATGCATGCACTTATTAAGTTGAGAAGGGTTTCACGAAGTAGCCGTATTCTCTCCTGAGGCAACCTGGTCCACAATCGTTTTAATTGTCTTTGATATGCTGGATTCAAGCACTGGGACGGAATTAACGTGTGACATGGTCCGTCCCAGGTTCTAGTCACGACACTTTTTGGGGTTCTTGCCGCAGGAATATCTCTACATCACGCAGCCAGTTCACAAAAACGTGTCTTGTGCAGACGAGCAGTGCCCTGTTGAAAAAGCACACCTTGGGACTCTCACATGGGGGGGGGGGGGGGGGGGGGGTGTGAACCACAGCATCCTTTTAAATAAATTAGAATTCAATGGTGTCACGGGCAGTGCTGCAAAATGGTACAAGTCATACATCGCTAACAGGAAACAAAGGGTGTCAGTGCAAGGGACTAGTGAATAAGTCATTAGTCATCATCAGAATGGGAAGAAATTACATGTGGTGTCCCACAAGGATCCATCTTAGGGCCACTGCTTTTTCTTGTGTACATCAATGATCTCATATCAGTTACACTGCCAGAAGCAGAGTTAGTTTTGTTTGCAGATGACAAGTATTGCAATAAATAGTACGTCTAGTGTAGTTCTAGAAAGCTCTGCTAATGATCTTTTCATTGATATTAATAAATGGTTTAAATCCAACTCACTGACATTAAACTTCGAAAAGACTCACTATATGCAATTAAGAACCTGTAAGAGGTTTCCACCGAGCATATGCATAAAGTATGAAGAACAGCAGATAGAAGATGTTGAGCCTTAAATTCCTAGGATTACTACTTGATAAGAAATTCAGTTGGGAGGAGCAAACCACGGAACTGCAGAAACGCCTTAACAAATCTGTATTTGTAATTCGAGTGTTAGACATAGGCGACATAAAAATGAAAAAGCTAGCATACTTTGCCTACTTTCATTCCATAATGTCATGTGGCATAATATTTTGGGGTAACTCTTGAAGTCAAACAAAAGTTTTCAGAGCCGAAAAGCGTGTAATAGGAATTATTTATGGAGTAAATTCACGGACGTCCTGTAGAAACCTCTTCAAAGAACTAGGTATACTAACTACTACCTCTCAGTATATTTACTCCTTAATTAAATTTGTCCTAAATAATGTATCTCTTTTTCCAACAAACAGCTTAGTTCATACATACAATACCAGGAACAAAAATGATCTGCAGGACTTAAAAGCACTTTAGTTCAAAAAGGAGTCCACTTCTCAGAAACACTCATCTTCAATCATTTGCCAGCAAACATAAAAAAAATTTGGTTTCAAATAAAGATCAGTTTAAAAGGAGCCTGACAGACTTACTAGTGGCCAACTACTCCTACTCCATAGACGAATTTTTTTAATAGAAACAAATGATGTACTGTATATATTCATACTATTAGTATTGTTATTCCAGCTTGAAAAAATTGACATGTTCCACATCCACGAGGATCGCAGCACGGATCTATGGAACGGAAAACTAATGTAAGCTACTCAGACACATGACTGTGTCCGTGACTTATCACTGTGCAGTCAGGTTTCTGTCAGTCACTACTAGCCACAACCTTAAATCACTTCTTATGGCTATCAATATAGTGACGCCAGGTGTAACACCACTGTGCCTTCCCAAAACATAGGAACTGGACCTCTCCCCAAGTCACCACAAGACTGACGATAGTCATCCTGGGTGGGGAGGAACCGAAATTCATCACTGAACACAACACGACAATATTTATTAGCAGCCCATGCTTCCTGGTAACGGCACGAATTCAAAATAAGACGTTCGTGTTGGGATCTTAATGGCTACCGAAGGATGGGACGGTTATTTCTTACTACAGCTGTTGTCAGCCTTTCAGCGATGATGTGGAGGAGACTATCGTTAGCCAGGGTAGGGAACTGAAGTCTCACACATAGCCTGCCGCTTACACCACAGTTGTTGGGGTGACAATTTTGGAAGGAGGCCATTACTTTTTCTCAAATGTCAGGTGAGGAATTTAATGAGTTACGACGTGCTTGGTCCACAGTACGCTATCCTCTCGTGTGGTGGTCAGACGTGGTCAGCCAGCAGCTGAGGATGGGTATATCTGCTCTCTCATACCACTGGACTCCCACAATGGGCCACTGCCACATCTGAACACTCACAAATCTGGATCTTGCACGGTTTCATTAGTGGCCCTTATGGAGCTCCACAATGAAGCCCTTTTAAGAGTAGTTAGGTGCTGATAACTGTGTCTGAAATGATAAGTGGCACCTTTCTGTTCTTCACAGCGACCACCGGAAATCTGGAGCTTTACGCCCCCTTATATAGCCTGCCAGGTATGGCAACACTGAAAAGCAACAAAAGTAACTCACTTTGGTGCCCATTCTACATGTCACAGCGAACTGCAACTCATCATTTACATACCTGCCAATAATGTATACAGTATGTGTATGAAGTTACATTGACGTCCAATATTAGACTATATTGGAAAGGCAATACATGTTGTTCAGCCAGCTATGGAACATCCTAAAGCGAAGTGAAGTACTTTGAGTCTACAGCAACACAAGTAGCCACATGAAATGTGTGACGCCGTCTGGAGCTTGTAATACACTCCTGGAAATGGAAAAAAGAACACATTGACACCGGTGTGTCAGACCCACCATACTTGCTCCGGACACTGCGAGAGAGCTGTACAAGCAATGATCACACGCACGGCACAGCGGACACACCAGGAACCGCGGTGTTGGCCATCGAATGGCGCTAGCTGCGCAGCATTTGTGCACCGCCGCCGTCAGTGTCAGCCAGTTTGCCGTGGCATACGGAGCTCCATCGCAGTCTTTAACACTGGTAGCATGCCGCGACAGCGTGGACGTGAACCGTATGTGCAGTTGACGGACTTTGAGCGAGGGCGTATAGTGGGCATGCGGGAGGCCGGGTGGACGTACCGCCGAATTGCTCAACACGTGGGGCGTGAGGTCTCCACAGTACATTGATGTTGTCGCCAGTGGTCGGCGGAAGGTGCACATGCCCGTCGACCTGGGACCGGACCGCAGCGACGCACTGATGCACGCCAAGACCGTAGGATCCTACGCAGTGCCGTAGGGGACCACACCGCCACTTCCCAGCAAATTAGGGACACTGTTGCTCCTGGGGTATCGGTGAGGACCATTCGCAACCGTCTCCATGAAGCTGGGCTACGGTCCCGCACACCATTAGGCCGTCTTCCACTCACGCCCCAACATCGTGCAGCCCGCCTCCAGTGGTGTCGTGACAGGCGTGATTGGAGGGACGAATGGAGACGTGTCGTCTTCAGCGATGAGAGTCGCTTCTGCCTTGGTGCCAATGATGGTCGTATGCGTGTTTGGCGCCGTGCAGGTGAGCGCCACACTCAGGACTGCATACGACCGAGGCACACAGGGCCAACACCCGGCATCATGGTGTGGGGAGCGATCTCCTACACTGGCCGTACACCTCTGGTGATAGTCGAGGGGACACTGAATAGTGCACGGTACATCCAAACCGTCATCGAACCCATCGTTCTACCATTCCTAGACCGGCAAGGGAACTTGCTGTTCCAACAGGACAATGCACGTCCGCATGTATCCCGTGCCACCCAACGTGCTCTAGAAGGTGTAAGTCAACTACCCTGGCCAGCAAGATCTCCGGATCTGTCCCCCATTGAGCATGTTTGGGACTGGATGAAGCGTCGTCTCACGCGGTCTGCACGTCCAGCACGAACGCTGGTCCAAATGAGGCGCCAGGTGGAAATGGCATGGCAAGCCATTCCACAGGACTACATCCAGCATCTCTACGATCGTCTCCATGGGAGAATAGCAGCCTGCATTGCTGCGAAAGGTGGATATACACTGTACGAGTGCTGACATTGTGCATGCTCTGTTACATGTGTGTATGTGCCTGTGGTTCTGTCAGTGTGATCATGTGATGTATCTGACCCCAGGAATGTGTCAATAAAGTTTCCCCTTCCTGGGGCAATGAACTCACGGTGTTCTTATTTCAATTTCCAGGAGTGTATTATTGGGATTTCCGCCGTGTGAAAGCTTGGAGTACCCTTAGAAAGGCATTCACCTATCTGTATATTAAATGATTAACTTATGAGGTGAGACATATTCTTTGAAAGACATTTGTTTTATATAATTTACATAGCTGTAAATATGCGCATCTAGCGCGGACGCTAATATATCGATTGCGCAGTCAAACATTTTAACAGAAGCTGAACTGACGTTCCGCTTCGATCTAAATAGAAGATGGCGGAAAAAATTTTTGTACATCTTCAGATTTTAATGTACTTCTGATTGTAATGTGAAAACGTAAAGAAGGTCGACTTTAAGCTAGAAAAGTGAGCAGTCTTGCCAGCGTGCAGACAACATTATTAATTAATAAAATTCAAGTAATTTTTGTTCGGAACTGTAAATCGGCAAGTTATTGTTATGAAGGTGTTTAACAGCGCAAGAATTGTCTTTAACGAAGGAGAAAAGTAATGACTGTAATTTGTGACAAAAACCTAAACTAAGGAGACAGCACAGGGCAGGCTGAAATCTGATCGCACCATACAGTTAGAAAAGTACTTATGTAAGTTATTTTGTTTATAAATAATCCCTAATTTACTAGTGAGAAATGTTTGAATATATTTAGTGTTTACCAGATTTCTTATTCTGTTCTTTTCCTTTATACTTTAACCTCCATGCCATATTTTTATATATGTCAAACAGCCTTTGCTACAGTAGAGAATACTACGGCATCCTGGTCGTGTTCAGAAGGCCGCTCCTTGTCTTCTATACAACTCATAGTTCCCCCATTTATTTACTATTTCATTTGCAAATGCAAATTTTTACTTTTCATTGTTAAAGGTCCCTCAGGTTATTATAAAATTCATACTGATTACGTAAAGAAATCTGGGTTGTTCTTTTCCAAATAATAGAAGTCTTAGCGTAGTCAAAAACTAGCCGCCTCCTGACAACGATCAGGAGCCGACCAGAAGACGGACGTCTTCGATCGCTTTCGTGTCTCCTGTGGCAAAGCTGTGCCAAACTGGGAACATTACATTCTAGTATGAAACAGATTTAAATTGAAAGAATTGAAATATATTTAACCTAATTTTATCATACTAGAAGCTTCACAGACTATCATCATTTTAACCATTGTTTCAGCTTCTCTTAATGCAGTAGCGGAGTGAAGCAAACATAGGATGCGCCCAGTGACAATAATGGACAGCAGTCCCATACCATCTCCATTCTCGTACAACATTGCAGTGTATGTTTAAGTGTAAGGAGGTTCTGAAGAAAACAATTGTTTTAGACTGCATTCTCGATCACAGGGCCCAGTACCATGCATTATGGTATGCACTGCCACTCAATGTATAGTATACATAAAACAATCTCCTCCATTTTGTATAACCAATAATTTGGCGTCAGACGATACTATTTGCAGGGTCTGTGTTTAACTACACAAAGTCCTTCAGACAAGAATGCATGCTTATTAAACCTAGGCACTGCAGATGGCATTAAATGCTAGGCAAAAGCCAAAATAACGATCTCTGTGTTGGGAACCACAGCTATTGTAGGAGTGCAGCATGTGGACACGCGGTGACATAATATGGAGACTTGGGTCGCTCCTGTAAGCGCGCTCTGGTAACCTGCGAGCGTAAGGCGACTGCTCGCTGTAAGCGTGAAATCCGGGTTCGAGTACCGGTCCAGCACGTATTTACATGTCTTCAGTAAACTGTATATCTAGACTCTCATAGTATTTGCAACTGCACATTTTTCTGAAAGCATATTGGTTTTTTTTTACAGGATTTTAATAAACCCACTCTTTTGGTTGTTGCTGCTGTTGTCCTGAGACTGGTTTGATGCAGCTCTCCATGCCAATCTATCCTGTGCAAGCTCCATCTCCCAGTACCTACTGCAACCTACATCCTTCTGAATCTGCTTAGTGTATTCATCTCTGTCTCCCTCTTCGATTTTTACCCTCCACACTGCCCTCCAATGCTAAATTTGTGATCTCTTGATGCCTCAGCATCATGTCCTACCAACCGATCCCTTTTTCTAGTCAAGTTGTGCCACAAATCTCTCTTCTCCCCAATCCTATTCAATACCCCATCATTAGTTACGTGATCTACCCACCTAATCTTCAACATTCTTCTGTAGCACCACATTTCGAAAGCTTCTATTCACTTCTTGTCCAAACTATTTATTGTCCATGTTTCACTTCCCTACATGGCTACACTCTATACAAATACTTACTGCTTCTGACAGAATTACAATGTCATCGGCGAACCTCGAAGTTTTTATTTCTTCTCCCTGGATTTTAATACCTACACCAACTTTTTCCTTTTGTTTCCTTTAATGCTTGCTCAATATACAGGTTGATAACATCGGGGACAGGCTACAACCTTGTCTCAATCCCGTCCCAGCCACTGCTCCCTTTTCTTATCCCTCGACTCTTGTAACTGCCATCTTGTTTCTCTACCAATTGTAAATAGCCTTTCGCTCCCTGTATTTTACCCTTACCACGTTTAGAATTCGAAAGAGTATTCCAGTCAACTCTTTTGGTTACAAAACCTATTTTTCAATACAATATCTGTTCAGTGCGACGCCCTTACACCACTTTGTACCACTCTACAGATCGACGTCAGAGTCGATACCTTCTGCGTCAGTAACATCCCCATTATCCACCTACTGCTTCTCGCGCAGTGCAGCCTTTATTGGGCAACACACATGGCAGTCTGAAGATACGAGGCGAAAGAGGAACATGGTAGGCGGATCAGGAATGACAATCCAATGAAGTTGTGTGAGCTATTCTCGGGGGCGCAGACTTTTACATCTACATTTATACTCCGCAAGCCACCCAACTGTGTGTGGCAGAGGACACTTGACGTGCCACTGTCATTACCTCCTTTTTCTGTTCCAGTTGCGAATGGTTCGCGGGAAGAACGACTGTCTGAAAGCCTCCGTGCGCGCTCGAATCTCTCTAATTTACATTCGTGATCTCCTCGGGAGGTTAAGTAGGGGGAAGCAAATTCGATACCTCATCGAGAAATTCACCCTCTCGTAACCTGGCGAGCAAGCTACACCGCGATGCAGAGCGCCTCTCTTCCAGAGTCTGCCACTTGAGTTTGCTAAACATGTCCGTAACGCTATCACGCTTACCAAATAACCCTGTGACGAAACGCGCCGCTCTTCTTTGGATCTTCTCTATCTCCTCTGTCAACCCGATTTGGTACGGATCCCACACTGATGAGCAACACTCAAGTATAGGTCGAACGAGTGTTTTGTTAGCCACCTCCTTTGTTGGTGGACTACATTTTCTAAGGACTCTCCCAATGAACCTCAACCTGGTACCCGCCTTACCCACAATTAATTTTATGTGATCATTCCACTTGAAATCTTTCCGCAGGCACACTCCCAGACATTTTACAGAAGTAACTGCTACCAGTGTTTGCTCCGCTATCATATAATCATACAATAAAGGATCCTTCTTTCTATGCATTCGCAATACATTACATTTGTCTATGTTAAGGTTCAGTTGCCACTCCCTGCACCAAGTGCCTATCCGCTGCATATCTTCCTGCATTTCGCTACAATTTTCTAATGCTGCAACTTCTCTGTATACTATAGCATCATCCGCAAAAAGCCGCATGGACCTTCCGACACTATCTACTAGGTCATTTATATATATATTGTGAAAATCAATGGTCCCATGACACTCCCCTGTGGCACGCCAGAGGTTATTTTAACGTCTGTAGCCGTCTCTCCATTGAGAACAACATGCTGCGTTCTGTTTGCTAAAAACTCTTCAGTCCAGCCACACAGCTGGTCTGATATTCCATAGGCTCTTACCTTGTTTATCAGGCGACAGTGCGGAACTGTATCGAACGCCTTCCGGAAGTCAAGGAAAATAGCATCTACCTGGGAGCCTGTATCTAATATTTTCTGGGTCTCATGAACAAATACAGCGAGTTGGGTCTCTCACGATCGCTGTTTCCGGAATACATGTCGATTCCTACAGAGGAAATTCTGGGTTTCCAAAAACGACATGATACTCGAGCAAAAAACATGTTCTAAAATTCTACAACAGACCGACGTCAGAGATATAGGTCTATATTTTTGCGCATCTGCTCGACGACCCTTATTGGAAACTGGAACTACCTGTGCTCTTTTCCAATCATTTGGAACCTTCCGTTCCTCTAGAGACTTGCGGTACACGGCTGTTAGAAGGGGGGGGGGGGCAAGTTATTTCGCGTACTGTGTGTAGAATCGAATTGGTGTCCCGTCAGGTCCAGTGGACTTTCCTCTGTCGAGTGATTCCATTTGCTTTTCTATACCTTGGACACTTATTTCGATGTCAGCCATTTTTTAGTTTGTGCAAGGATTTAGAGAAGGAACTGCGGTCTTTCTCTGTGAAACAGCTTTGCAAAGGTCTTTAGTATTTCAGCTTTACGCGTGTCATCCTCTGTTTCAATGCCATCATCCCGGAGTGTCTGGATATGCTGTTTCGAGCCACTTACCGATTTAACCTAAGACCAGAACTTCCTAGGATTTTCTGTAAAGTCGGTACATAGAACTTTACTTTCGAATTCACTTCTGAGGCCTTACGCTGTCAAGGAGGAGAAGTTAGTTTGAATTTTTGTTGCGAACACTCGCAAGTTGTTTAATTTCCTGAGCGTAGCACAATACACTTCAGTGTTTATTGTTGCACCGTGAGGGAGGGCTAAGTAACGACATCGAACAGAATAGGCCGTTCAGCCTGACTTAAGACCGTCGCCATGACTATCGGCTAAGGGTGTGGCTTTGAACTTAGTCTTCGGAGGAGAGGTGGTGTAGCGCCACTCCATGGCTTGCCGGTTTGTTTCTGGTACCAAGTGATGGACACGTGTTTCATCGTCTGTGACAATGTTCATAAAAAAATTTCTCACGCTCAGCCTGTCGGGACTTGATGACGCCATATGGTCTGAAGCCGTGATATTCCATGTCCCGCAACACATTTCGCATACTTTCAAGCGAAAGCGGCCAAGAAAAAACGTGTTTCATTACTTATGGATCGCCCTCTCAAATATCTCAGGAATGCATGTGTCGCTATATACCTCCGACCTGTACCTGCTCTAGGAGGTAAAACTGATGCCTTAACTGGACGATTAAATCAAGGAACATTCAGTAGCTACTTCCTTGACCATTGCGCAACTTAAGACGTGAGTTTACATATTTTCACTCCGCCACATAAAACACTCATTTGAGTAATGGAAGAGGCCAAGAGCCATTTATTTGCCAGTGTATAATATTTAACTACAAACTGTAATGATGTGTTCTAACGATTTAATAGCAGAAATGAATCCAGCGCTACTGACGCGCCAAAGAATTATAGACTAATTCATCGCGAACGTAAAAACATCTATATTAAGAACAGACTCTTAATACATTTTCAACATTACAAAAAACAAGAGCGCAACACATCGTCCACTGCCGGGCGATATCACACTATCTTCTATATACTACGGACGCACCCTTACACAGGTTTCATTACATTATTTGTAATTTGTTTAAATCTGTTGAGAAATACTGTTATTTTGTCGCATGTAAGTCGGGTATGTGTGAAAAACACAGTTGCTAATGAATGGACATTTCTACGTGATTTATAAACTTTTCTCGACATAACAAGCCACTCACACTCCGTCATTGTTATTATTATAGTGTCAATTACTATGAATCTGTGCTTGCTTTGGTAGTTTGACAACCTTAATCATTTACTTTCGATGTGCCTAGGTTTTTTTTTATTTTCCCCCAGAGCCAACCGTGTCCGACGTGTCATTGTCTCTACAGAACAGTCGAGACCGACGTTAACATACTACTTACATTCTCCCTGGGAATGTTCATTTAAACTCGTCGTGAGCCAACCACATCTGACTTTTAAACAATCTGCATTACAACACCAAATTGCAATCAATCATATTTTAATAACAAATATCTAATAATATTTTCTTACACCAGTGACATTTCTTGCTTAGTGAACTTCAAAACGTCGACGGAGTTATACATAAACTGGGCGGAATACTAATTTCTGATTGTCAGTTTCGTCTATTGAGACAACGGCCGTATTTCTATTGTCTTACGACGGCTGCAAAACAGGAATGGTCCGTGTGACTGTTCTACAGGAACTACATTCTACCATTACTGTGACGAATTATTATACCGGATTAATCTGCAATTGCACTTGTTTTAAAACTCAACTGTTTGTGGGCCTTCTTGGGGAATGAAACAGGACTTAGCATAAGAAAGACAGCACAATGCTTACGTAACTCGTTCTGTGCAAGAAATCTATGTAATCAGCGACTAATTTGAAACAAACTACCTGCCTTCGCTGAAGTTTCCTCTTGCCATGATGGGGACGGCCACGACCAGATTATTTCCTCCAGCCATCAGGAAACAACACAGTGAAGCAAGGATCAAAATGAAGGGAACAAAGTAGGAAGTTCCGTCGATGTTAGGCTCTGCAGGCTGAGTATAAGCTCTGCTTGGTAAGGAAATCGCAGGATTCAGGAGAACCATCTAAGTAATCTGACAGATTTGAAACCCGCTCCTCACCAATTTCTTAATGGTTTCAAATCTGGCAGTATCTGTAGGAAATCAGTAATACGTTGGTATACCAGCGAATTCGCGTGTAATTCGTATCGCAATTAATTCCAGCTCTTATGGCAATGTTACAACTTTCGCTGTGGTCTGCATTACGTTTAAGCGTTAATTTTTAAAGCAATACTCGCCAAATATAAATTCACGCAACTAATACTTTTCCACTTTGTGACGTAATTGAATTTATAGAGCCCGACGGTGATGCAACACGGACTGAGGGGGGGGGGGGGGGGGGGGGGTTAAGGTGGAATTGGGAGATTGTAGTTCGCAACTTACTTCAAGTCGTTAAGCGGAGGTTTAGTTAAGAAGTATTTTAGCTGATCTTGTAGCAAAAATAATTCAAACAAAAAGATAAAGCACTATAGCATATACCTGCTTTTGTACTAAGGTTTCACCTAATTTATCCACGGTACTTCTGAACATGACGAAAAAGAGATTGAATACCTCACACAGTAGTTGGAAAACTTACGCGCCTCGTTACTACGCTCTATGCGGCAGCCACATTGACGGTGGTCACAACACTGAAGGTGTTCGCGTACAGTTTGTGTGAAAACTGCTTTCTTAGATGGATCTTTCAATTTTTCTTTGAAATTTGTTTACCGAAATTATGCGTGTTAAGCGTTGAATTGCACGAATCGAAGAGAGAGGAGTTAACCTAGAGACGGGCAGCAAATATGAAACGAGACCAACTGTTTCGACAACAACAGGCCACATATGCTCAGATAACATGGAAGAGAAATATATACAACACAAATGATCAGCTGACTGCTCACGTAACTTATGTTATACACTCCTGGAAATTGAAATAAGAACACCGTGAATTCATTGTCCCAGGAAGGGGAAACTTTATTGACACATTCCTGGGGTCAGATACATCACATGATCACACTCACAGAACCACAGGCACATACACACAGGCAACAGAGCATGCACAATGTCGGCACTAGTACAGTGTATATCCACCTTTCGCAGCAATGCAGGCTGCTATTCTCCCATGGAGATGATCATAGAGATGCTGGATGTAGTCCTGTGGAACGGCTTGCCATGCCATTTCCACCTGGCGCCTCAGTTGGACCAGCGTTCGTGCTGGACGTGCACACCGCGTGAGACGACGCTTCATCCAGTACCAAACATGCTCAATGGGGGACAGATCCGGAGATCTTGCTGTCCAGGGTAGTTGACTTACACCTTCTAGAGCACGTTGGGTGGCACGGGATACATGCGGACGTGCATTGTCCTGTTGGAACAGCAAGTTCCCTTGCCGGTCTAGGAATGGTAGATCGATGGGTTCGATGACGGTTTGGATGTACCGTGCACTATTCAGTGTCCCCTCGACGACCACCAGAGGTGTACGGCCAGTGTAGGAGATCGCTCCCCACACCATGATGCCAGGTGTTGGTACTGTGTGCCTCGGTCGTATGCAGTCCTGATTGTGGCGCTCACCTGCACGGCGCCAAACACGCATACGACCATCATTGGCACCAAGGCAGAAGCGACTCTCATCGCTGAAGACGACACGTCTCCATTCGTCCCTCCATTCACGCCTGTCGCGACACCACTGGAGGCGGGCTGCACGATGTTGGGGCGTGAGCGGAAGACGGCCTAACGGTGTGCGGGACCGTAGCCCAGCTTCATGGATACGGTTGCGAATGGTCCTCGCCGATACCCCAGGAACAACAGTGTCCCTAATTTGCTGAGAAGTGGCGGTGCGGTCCCCTACGGCACTGCGTAGGATCCTACGGTCTTGGCGTGCATCCGTGCGTCGCTGCGGTCCGGTCCCAGGTCGACGAGCACGTGCACCTTCCGCCGACCACTGGCGACAACATCGATGTACTGTGTAGACCTCACGCCCCACGTGTTGAGCAATTCGGCGGTACGTCCACCCGGCCTCCCGCATGCCCACTATACGCCCTCTCTCAAAGTCCGTCAACTGCACATACGGTTCACGTCCACGCTGTCGCGGCATGCTACCAGTGTTAAAGACTGCGATGGAGCTCCGTATGCCACGTCAAACTGGCTGACACTGACGGCGGCGGTGCACAAATGCTGCGCAGCTAGCGCCATTCGACGGCCAACACCGCGCTTCCTGGTGTGTCCGCTGTGCCGTGCGTGTGATCATTGCTTGTGCAGTCCTCTCGCAGTGTCCGGAGCAAGTATGGTGGGTCTGACACACCGGTGTCAATGTGTTCTTTTTTCCATTTCCAGGAGTGTATAATCCATGGTTACCACACAGCAGAAATACTTGTACCAGAAACATTTCAAGAACGTTGGACGCTTCCACCAACAGAATCTTAGTCCTCCCATTTTACAATGTACATATATGACTATCATGCAAGTTTTAGCAAGAGTTCACTATAACTATATTGAAGCCACAACTGCTTAACATCACATGTAATCGTTAGCACCTTTTAACTGTACATGGAAATAAGATTATTCGGATTTGCAAGACCTTTCATATGAAAGGAGACAAACTTGAGGTAAATGTTACTTTAAGTGTATGAATAAAAAGTCCTTTTGAAAATAATTCCGTTTTTTACAAGGGTACATTTTCAGTGATATACTCTTGACGTTTAAAATCGAAGTTTTCATTTATTTTCCACCAATTCAATGGTACCTCTACTGGACATGCATAGACCAGTAGTTTTGAAACTTTTTGGGTCCACGGCTTCCTCCATATGAACGTAGGTATCCAGGATTCTATCGCACGTGACAGACTAAGTATGAGGTAAACAAACTAAAGCTCCGAAGAAAAAAAATTAACGCGGATTTATCTCGGTAAACTGCTGACGTAACACATTTGAATATTATTACATCTTATTCTTGCTTCTTTGTTATTTCTTCAAATCTCTGCACGAGACTGGAAATCGCGACTCTATCTACATTTATTAGCGATCTTTATTTCAGGTTGATGACTGCCAATGCTGAAAAACCTACATCATATAAATAGGATGTTGCACAATGTAATAGAACTCTCAGAGCCTTGTTGCCTGCTTGCGGATACTCTTGTTTTACAAAGTTCCAAAACTCAGGCAGTGATGAGGAAACTTACTTCAGTGTGGAGTCTGAAAAAATATCAATAAATGGTTCGTGTTCGCCAGTGGTATGTGTTCCTGGATGTTCTATACTGAAATAATCTTAGATACAGTTGTTTCTCAACGTGAAACCCATCCCTTCTACTGAAGTAGTGTCTACTGAACTTCTGTCAGCATGGACATTTTTAACATTAAGTACATTATATGTTGTTAAAATATATCAGGCAGTTCAAAAGACATGAATAGAAGGAAATATAGGAAGTTTGACGACAGTCTCCTTAATTTCCGTTTTACGTGTACTACGTTTGGAAATGAACGGCCATAGTTACAAAGACCTAGCTGCTGAAAACATGCTTCCTAATAAAATTAAACGCCATTTGGAGTGAAATAACGATGGTTTAGTAATCAAACCATCAGAACACTTATACCAGAAGTTAAAGAACATGACGGAACAAAAAGCGCTTTCAGTAAACAAACTACGATGCCTACAAAAGATCATGTTCCATCCCACAAATTTGCCTACCGTGTGCCAAAGGACAAGAAGCCTCACACGTTAGCAGATCATATTTTCTAACAACTTTGGACACGGTATTTGTTTTGAGAGGTGAGTCGGCTGCCAAGAAGCTGGCAAATGTGCCTTTGTCAGGCAACGCTAATAGTCATTGATTACTCGATATAGCTAACGACATTAATGATCAGTTAGTTGAAAAACGCGAAGGAAATGGTTTTTTCAGTATTCAGCTGGATGAATACTGAAATATAAATAAAATACAACAAGAGACCATCATTAAATTCAATGAAGCGATGGCGGTTCTTGTGTTATTTTAAGGAAGTGAATAAGGGGTTACCACAAAACGAAATCGAACAGCAGAGATGAGGTTCTTAAGGAAGACAAGGGACTGCAGAAGGGGAGAGACATGATTAAACATGAAGCTATTAGAACAGATTTAAGCATTTTCAACATGAATGAAAGAATTCCAAAATATCGTGAAGATTGGAGACATCTTGTGAGAATGCCAGGTCACAGAATTCCCCAGAGGATCCTGAATTAGTATAGGAAAGGGAAAAAAGATTGGAAAGATTTTGTTTGAGAGCTCGTAACAGCTATCAATCTAGTCCTTGAAAGGAAGATGATGATGATCTATGACCAAGTTTCCGAAGCATATCAAACACTGGTCTCAGGAGTGTTTTATAAACAGTTGTTTTTGCGATACGAGATACCAGCGTTGAGTAAAATAGCTTTCTAATGCTCTTGTGGCTGCTATTAATCTCTGTTTAATTTCGTAAGAGGTAGCATTCGAATCGGTGAATGTCTATCCCAGATATTTAGACTGCTTGTCTACTTGGGAAGTGTAATTACCTACTGTTACTGAGGATGACATGTTCTACTTGCGTGTTTTCCCAGCAGCCAGATATTTTGTTTTCTGTTAGTTGCTATCCAGTCCCATATTCTTACTGGTCGCTGAAGTGAGATGAGTATCTTTCATTCCTTCCCAGTTCTTGCGTGCATACAGGATGTTACAAAAAGGTACGGCCAAACTTCCAGGAAACATTCCTCACACACAAAGGATGAAAATATGTTATGTGGACATGTGTCCGGAAACGATTACTTTCCATGTTCGAGCTCATTTTATTACTCGTCTTCAAATCACATTAATCATGGAATGGAAACACACAGCAACAGAACGTACCAGCGTGACTTCAAACACTTTGTTACAGGAAATGTTCAAAATGTCCTCCGTTAGCGAGGATACATGCATCCACCCTCCGTCACATGGAATCCCTGATGCGCTGATGCAGCCCTGGAGAATGGCGTATTGTATCACAGCCGTCCACAATACGAGCACGAAGAGTCTCTACATCTGGTACCGGGGTTGCGTAGACAAGAGCTTTCAAATGCACCCATAAATGAAAGTCAAGAGGGTTGAGGTCAGGAGAGCGTGGAGGCCATGGAATTGGTCCGCCTCTACCAATCCATCGGTCACCGAATCTATTGTTGAGAAGCGTACGAACACTTCGACTGAAATGTGCAGGAGCTCCATCGTGCATGAACCACATGTTGTGTCGTACTTGTAAAGGCACATGTTCTAGCAGCACAGGTAGAGTATCCCGTATGAAATCATGATAACGTGCTCCATTGAGCGTAGGTGGAAGAACATGAGGCCCAATCAAGACATCAACAAAGCCTGCCCAAATGTTCACAGAAAGTGTGTTGATGATGTGATAGCACAATTGCGTGCGGATTCTCGACAGCCCACACGTTGGAATGAAGCCTCATCCGTAAAAAGAACATTTGCACTGAAATGAGGATTGACACATTGTTGGACGAACCATTCGCAGAAGTGTACCCGTGGAGACTATTCAGCTGCTGATAGTGCCTGCACACGCTGTACATGATACGGAAACAACTGTTCTCCCGTAGCATTCTCCATACAGTGACGTGGTCAACGTTACCTTCTACTGCAGCAACTTCTCTGACGCTGACATTAGGGTTATCGTCAACTGCACGAAGAATTGTCTCTTCCATTGCAGGTGTCCGCGTCGTTCAGGGTCTTCCCCAGTCGCGAATCATAGGCTGGAAAGTTCCGTGCTCCCTAAGACGCCCATCAATTGCTTCGAACGTCTTCCTGTCGGGACACCTTCGTTCTGGAAATCTGTCTCGATACAAAAGTACTGCGCCACGGCTATTGCCCCGTGCTAATCCATACATCATCAAATGGGCATCTGCTAACTCCGCATCTGTAAACACTGCACTGACTGCAAAACCACGTTCGTGATGAAAACTAACCTGTTGATGCTAGTGCTGTAGAGCAATAAGTCTCATGTCAACACAAGCACTGAAGTCAACATTACCTTCCTTCAATTGGGCCAATTGGCGGTGAATCGAGGAAGTACATTACATATTGAAGAAACTAAAACGAGCTCTAACATGGAAATTAAGCGTTTTCGGACATGTCCACATAACATCTTTTCCTTATTTGTGTGTGAGGAATGTTTCCTGAAAGTTTGGCCGTCCCTTGTTGTTGTTGTTTTCAGTCCTGAGACTAGTTTGATGCAGCTCTACATGCTACTCTATCCTGTGCAAGGTTCTTCATCTCTTAGTACCTACGGCAACCTACGTCGTACTGAATCTGCTTAGTATATCCATCTCTTGGTCTCCCTCTACGATTTTTACCCTCCTCGCTGCCATCCAATACTAAATTGGTGATCCCTTGATGCCTCAGAACATGTCCTACCAACCGATCCCTTCTTCTGGTCAAGATGTGCCACGAACTTTTCTCCCAAATCCTATTCAATACATCCTCATTAGTTACGTGATCTACCCATCTAACCTTCAGCATTCTTCTGTAGCATCACATTTCGAAAGCTCTTCTTGTCCAAACTATTTATGGTCCATGTTTCACTTCCATACAGGGTTACACTCCATACAAATACTTTCAGAAAAAGACTTCCTGACAAATCTATACTCAATGTTAAATTTCTCTTCTTCAGAAACGCTTTCCTTGCCATTGCTAGTTTGCATTTTATATCCTCTCAACTTCGACCATCAGTTATTTTTCTCCCCAAACAGCAAAACTCCTTTACTACTTTAAGTGGCTCATTTCCTAATCTTATTCCCTCAGCATCACCTGACGTAATTCGACTACATTCCATTATCCTTGTTTTGCTTTTGTTGATGTTCATCTTATATCCTCCTCTCAAGATCCTATCCGTTCCGTTCAACTGCTCTTCCAAGTCCTTTGCTGTCTCTGAAGTTCGCCGATGACATTGTAATTCTGTCAAAGTTTTTATTTCTTCTCCCTGGATTTTAATACCTACTCCGAATTTTTCTATTGTTTCCTTTACTGCTTGCTCAATATACAGATTGAATAACATCGGGGAGAGACTACAACCCTGTCTCACTCCCTTCCCAACCACTGATTCCCTTTCATGTCCCTCGACTCTTAGAACTGCCATCTGGTTTCTGTACAAATCTTAAATAGCCTTTCGCTCCCTGTATTTTACCCCTGCCACCTTCAGAATTTGAAGGAGAATATTCCAGTCAACATTGTCAAAAGCTTTCTCTAAGTCTACAAATGCTAGAAACGTAGGTTTGCCTTTCCTTAATCTTTCTTCTAAGATAAGTCGTAGGGTCAGTATTGCCTCACGTGTTCCAGTGTTTCTTCGGAATCCAAACTGATCTTCGCCGAGGACAGTTTCTACCAGTTTTTCCATTCGTCTGTAGACAATACGCGTTAGTATTTTGCATCCGTGACTTATCGAACTGATTGTTCGATAATTCTCACATCTGTCAGCACCTGCTTTCTTTGGGATCGGAATTTTTATTTTCTACTTTAAGTCTGAGGGTATGTCGCCTGTCTCATACATCTTGCTCACCAGCTGGTAGAGTTTTGTCATGACTGGCTCTCCCAAGGCCGTCAGTAGTTCTAATGGAATGTTGTCTACTCCGGGGGCCTTGTTTCGACTCGGGTCTTTCAGTGCTCAGTCAAACTCTTCACGCAGTATTGTATCTCCCATTTCATCTTCATCTACATCCTCTTCCATTTCCATAATATTGTCCTCCAGTACATCGCTCTTGTATAGACCCTCTATATACTCCTTCCACCTTTCTGCCTTCCCTTCTTTGCTTAGAACTGGGCTGCCATCTGAGCTCTTGATATTCATACACGTGATTCTCTTCTCTCCAAAGGTCTCTTTAATTTTCCTGTAGGCAGTATCTATCTTACCTCTAGTGAGATAAGCTTCTACATCCTTACATTTGTCCTCTAGCCATCCCTGCTTAGCCATTTTGCACTTCCTGCCGATCTCATTTTTGAGACGTTTGTATTCCGTTTTGCCTGCTTCATTTACTGTATTTTTATATTTTCTACTTTCATGAATTAAATTCAATATTTCTTCTGTTACCCAAGGACTTCTACTAGCCCTCGTCTTTTTACCTACTTGATCCTCTGCTGCCTTCACTACTTCATCGCTCAGAGCTATCTATTCTTCTACTGTACTTCCTTCCCCCATTCCCGTCAATTGTTCCCTTATGCTCTCCCTGAAACACTGTACAAACTCTGGTTTAGTCAGTTTATCCAGGTCACATCTCCTTAAATTCCCACTTTTTTGCAATTCCTTCAGTTTTAATCTACAGTTCATTACCAATAGATTGTGGTCACTTCACATCTGCCCCTGGAAATGTCTTGCAATTTAAAACCTGGTTCCTAAATCTCTGTCTTACTATTATATAATCTGATACCTTTTAGTATCTCAAGGGTTCTTCCCTGTGTACAACCTTCTTTTGCTATTCTTGAACCATATGTTAGCTATGCTTAAGGTATGCTCTGTGCGAAATTCTACCAGACGGCTTCCTCTTTCATTTCTTAGTCCCAATCACCTACTATGTTTCTTTCTCTCCATTTTCCTACTCTCGAATTCAAGTTACCTATGGCTATTCAGATAGTGAAAGGAGACAAAAATTTAATAATTTCTTTTATCTCATCATACATTTCTTCAATTTCTTCGTCATCTGCAGAACTCGTTGGCATATAAAATTTTACTACTGTGGTAGGCATGGGCTTCATATCTATCTTGGCCACAATAATGCGTTCACTATGCTGTTTGTAGTAGCTTACCCGCATTCCTATTTTCCTATTTATTATTAAACCTACTTCTGCATTACCCCCTATTTGATTTTGTGTTTATAACCCTGTAGTCACCTGACCAGAAGTCTTGTTCCTCCTGCCACCGAACTTCACTAATTCCCACTATATCTTATTTTAACCTATCCATTTCCTTTTTTAAATTTTCTAACCTACCTGCCCGATTAAGGGATCTGACATTCCACGCTCCGATCCTTAGAACGCCAGTTTTCTTTCTCCTGATAACGACGTCCTCCTGAGTAGTCTCCGCCCGGAGATCCGAATGGGGGACTATTTTACCTCCGGAATATTTTACCCAAGAGGACGCCATCATCATTTAACCATACAGTAAAGCTGCATGCCCTCGAAAGAAATTACGGCTGCAGTTTCCCCTTACTTTCAGCCGTTGGCAGTACAGCAACAGCAAGGCCGATTTGGTTAGTGTTACAAGGCCAGATGAGTTAATCATCCAGACCGTTGCCCGTGCAACTACTGAAAAGGCTGCTGCCCCTCTTCAGGAACCACACGTTTGGCTGGCCTCTCAACAGATACCCCTCCGTTGTGGTTGCACCTACGGTACGGCTATCTGTATCGTTGAGGCACGCCCGCCTCCCCACCAACGGCAAGGTCCATGGTTCATGAGGGGTAGCATCGTTGATTCATAGCATCGCATAGCTTCTTTGATTTGTGTGGCATCTTTGATTCACAATCAAAATCGTCCTCTGTCTTGGGTTCGTATCATCGGCGGCCGAAGCCTTCCGGCACCCCTCATTCAGCCAACGGCTTTGTCAGACGGCGGCGGAGCAGACAGAGGTTCAATGTACTTTCTTTTTCCTGGGATGGGGAACTGCCCCTGATGGTGGAAGAATCAGCAATAATCAACGGCATGTGGATGCAGAAGCCAATGGGAACCACTGCGTTAGAGACACACAACGTGTATCCATAGGGCATGTGGCCTGGAATTGGGGAAGTATCATGATGATCTGCCCATTGACAAGAGATTCCGGAATAGTCCCCCGTTCGTATCTCCGGGAGGCGACTACCAAACGGTAGGGGACCTTGAGAGAAGGACTGAATAACCAATGAAAGGGAAACGTTCCACGAGTCGGGGCGTGGAGTATCAAAGCCTTTAACGTGGTACGGAAGCTAGTGAACCGGAAAGGGAAAGGCAAAGATTCCATCTAGATATAGTAGAGGTCAGTGTAGTGAAAGAGTATAGCAGCAGAAATTCGTTATGAATCCTATCAGACCTGATAGCACACGAACATCGACACCGTTAGTACAGGTGTAAATGCCGACGTCGCAAGCTGAAGACAAAGTGAAAAAAGTGTATTAGATATTAAAAGGGTAATATAGTACGTAAACTCTTAAATTGTAAACCACTTCACGCGGCTGGCAGCCCGAGAGAATTTTATTGGTACATATTGCCACTAAATAAGGCATTCATATAAAAACGGGGCACATTAGAAAAAATACTTAACTAAAAATTTGTGTCATGTCGTGATTCTGACTTGTTCTAGCTGCAAAGCAGTGTTTGTAAATTTCTTGAAGAGAATCATGCAGCAACCCGCCACAGGGAGCGACGCGATTTACTTACACAAATAGCTTGTCCAGCTCTATCGGAACCGTTACAGCACGTGTTTGTCTCCTTCAAGTATGTTTCGCCACGCTCCGTGATGGCGTTATTTCCGATGCAACGCTCCCGGGAGAGGCGCTTCATCGTGTGAGAAAACCCGCGCTCTGCTGACGAAGGATGGTAGCCACTTCCGCGCGTGGGACTTGGGGAACTACCAAGGTGGTACTTACCAGTATGGTATGCTGAAATGGTAGTCAAGATACAGGGTTACATAGAAATGATACATTAGTTTTCGAATTTCTAATCGATGCACGACAGAACAAGCTTACCGAGTTCGCAGTCCGCCCGCCAGTTGTTAAAGAGTGCAGTTATTTGACAAAATGGCGACTAAGCAAGACGAAAGTTGGTGTGTGCTGGAATATGCGAGTTGTTTATCTGTTAGAGCAGAGTTTCGTGCATTCAGAAGGCATTACGAAAAAGAACCGCAATGCAAACCGAGCGTTGGTATAGACAATTTAGCGACACTGATTTGTCTCTGCAAACAGAAAAGCAAAAGTCGACCAAATGTGCCATATGCAACCGTGGATAGGGTGAGAGAAAGTCGTGTGTAGTTCAAGAAAATCAACTGATGGCGTAGGTCACGAACTTTGAATGCTGCAGTGGACTACATAGAAGATTATGCGACGGTAGTTAATCATCAGACGGTATCATCTACAGCTCGTGCAAAAATTAAAACCGGAAGCTAATGGCTGACGCCTGCAATTTTGCATCAAAATTCAGGATGAACTTAGGGAGAAACATTTCACCTGCTAAACTGATGTTCAGCGACGAAACAGCCTTCAGTTTTTCTGGAACGTTTAGTCTCCATGATGTGAAAGGTTTGAGCACTGAACATCCTGATGAAATTGTGCACGAACTAGATTCTGCGCCGTGTCACAGACGAAGTTGTTGCGAGAATTTCATCTTCCAATACCTCCTTGTTGGAACATCGACGTTCGTCATTACCTAAACGTTAAACTTCCGCATCGCTTGATTGGGCGTAGTGTTGGTGATGTGGCTCTATTCTCTTTCAGACTCCTTCCCTCCACCCCCTTCCGGGTCTCGTGACTTAACGCCTCTTAACTTCTCCATTGCTGATACATGAAAACTGTTTCGTACCCACACAGCCAATAACACTAGAACGGTCAGCGCAGAAATGTTGCTACATAAGGTAAAGAACGAGCGTGACTACCGCTTGGAGATATGTCATTTGACCAGGGGGGGGGGGGGGGGGGCGGTACTCATCGAGTTTGCACTCTAAGGATGTTCTGTAAGTTTACATTTCTCTCCATATCTGTGTACATATAGTACTTTGGGAACTGTAGGGCTCTGAAAACGAAATGAATCGTTTATAGTAGGTCTGTATTAGACGGCAGAACCAAGGTACTAGTCGAGACGGGCAGTATATGAGCGCCAAGGAGTTGGTTTATGTCTATGCGCACCGTTACAGCACGTCACCTTCCAGAGTGTTCCGTCAGTCTGGCGGTATTCCCGATGCCACGCCCCCTGCAGAGATGCTTCCTCGTCTGACAAAATTGGACATCGTTCCACGTCATCCGAAGGTCGAGACAGGGCGTGGGACTCTGGGAACCACCGCCGCCTACGCTGGTGTCAACGGACTGTGCGTTACGTAGTAGTAGGGTGGGCTGTTTGCTGAAGTAATGACCGAAATGCACTCTTGGTTATCGTAATCGCAACACCATAACGGATACCAAAAAACGAAACTTTACTTCTTGTGCGTATACGGTACAGTAGAGGGGGAAAAAAATATTAAATTTGTACACAGTGCAGCCACATTTGGCAAGAACAATGGCTTTATCACGACTGGAGATCTAACTGAGCTCGAATGACAGATACTGGTAAGTCATTCCATGATTCAGATCTACGCTAGTTCATCGGTCGTAGCGGATAGTGGTGGTGTGTCAATCTCTCGACAGTCCATGACCAGATGTGTTTAGTGACAAATTTGGACAAAGATCGAATACCGTTGTTTTGATGTGTGTCAGGAAAGCACAACCAACCAGCGGTCTTGCATTACTTTGTACTAGTTATCCGTGACATTTTTAGCAGTCACCACATCTGTCCTGGGCTCTTATTCCGATTAGTGATGTTGATAAAATATCTATACTTTATCCAAAGAATAGCGAGCTAAGGACGACAGAGCACATGATGGCAATATGCCGAAACGGGCTCGTCGTGAATAATTTACAAAATAAAAACGATTTAAAGAGGAGTCTAGCTGGCTGATGTTCGTAGTAACCATGCCATTAGAAGAAATAATTTTCAATGCGGGCCCCAAAGAACAAATTACTCAATATGTTCCTGCAGTATTTGAGGATGAGATGATTTACAGACTTCCCAATAAATTTTACAGAGCTTTAGTGGCAATAGTGTTTAAAGCTGGAAAACCTATCAGATGATGTCTTAAAGATTTTTTGGAACTTCAAAAACCCTAGTTTATGTCACAGAAAGGTACATTGGTAAAGACACTTCTGTTTGGGAGGAGTGCTGCATACATATTTAGATTTTGCTCGTAGCTCCTCACGTATGCATTTTAGAGTCTTTGTTTACTGGACATTTCTGCTTGTTCTAGTCCACACTACCACCTCTGAAAGTTGCCTATGCAAGAACAGTGGAAGTACATGTATCCCATCGTAAGAGGTATCAGAACGGATTTCGCTTTTAACTTTCGACTCGTTCGTTTCCATCATCCTAGGAAGTTTGTAACATTACAGAATCACCCTGCATCCACACACATTTACAGGCGCCGGCGCCTGTAACTTCGACGCTCTATAGTGTCGATGGATAACGTTTCCCCACATTTTTACCTATGTAAAATTTGATTTAAATCCCTCTAAACCTCTAGAAGTGTTTAACATTAATTGTTGAACACCCTGTACATTTTAGCTCCTCACGTTTGTTCGAAACTTCTTATTCTGCTCAAACATTTATCAAAGATTTTGCGTTCAAGCAAATAGTATCTTCTATTGTTGCGCTTCTATTTTATGTTAAGCACATCTGAACCCGCTGATAAATCCACATTGCCCTTCCAGATTTCTTACACGCATCCGAGAACCCCTAATAAAATTAACGAAGCTATTTCAAGCGCGAATCAATTTTCGGAAACAAATCCTGCGCGATGTTTGCACCTCAGATCAGTCGACAGCTGCCGGCAGAAACGTCGGCGCAGGATCGTTGCTGAACGTAACCAACAGTGCTGTAAACCACGTCCGCGTTCAGGGAAATATCCGCGTCACAGTGAGGACGTCTTTGGTTAAGAACGCAGTGTCACCGGGCTGTACGGATTCACCACTGTGTACAGTACAGTTAACAGTTTGACTATAGCGCACAGCCAGTCGGAAACAAATTCCCAGCAGCCTCTCGTGACATCACGACGAAGGCCAGAAAAGGAATAGCGACGCTGGTGGCATCTGTGAGCCGGGCTACGGCACCAAACAGGTGGCGCGACCAGTCCGGCATAGAGAAAGATATGGCTGGGTGTCAATTGTTCCACTTCTTTAAGAATATATTTCGATTAAGATAACTTTGCGGTTTATGTGGTTGGTGCAAGGCGCTATCAATCTTAGCTCTTCCTTGAGCGCCACGATCTCGTTTTGTAACACGTTTTACAGGTACATTGAAGTATCCGTACAGCCCAGTACAAAGCGGAATTGGCCACAAGGTGCCGCGGGAGACAGACCCACCAGTGTTACAGGAAGGGTAGAGTATTGCATTGGCATTAGATTAACAACAACAGATGAGTGGGTCTCTCAGCAGGGAAGGAGGCAGTCTATTCACGTTTCATGTAGTTTGGTAGTATTATGAAGTTCTACAGGATGTCTTCTGGGTTTTCTAATTTTTTTCATGCCGGAGATCACGCTGGGAATCTAAATCGAATGAGAGTGTTTTATTTCAATCTTCATTACATTTAATATTCCGCACACCGTATACCTGTACTGAACGTGGATAACTGCTGGATTCAATGAATGTGGGTATAAATGACAACAGATGCAACTGGGTGAAATCAGATGCACTTGCATAGTTTTGGTTTGCAGCGGACGACTGGGAACGGCAGTTGAGTTCAACTTTCAGTGTTGAACTGAGACGCCACCCGCGTGAAGCGTTTGAGTGTTATCCACGGAGGTTTTTCTTTGGCTGTTCCATAGCGACGTGCGAGGGACGCGTCTTCAAATTTTAGACGTTAGACCGATGGAAAATTTTGAGAACGAATAAACAGGCGTCGTTTGTCTTCTGACTGGAGATGTACGATATTACTAAAGAAATAGTCTTTTTGATTTGTCAGTTCGCTCTCTCCTGGTTTTTTCGGTTTCTCTAAAGGCGTAGGATATTGGTCTTGGGTCAGAAGTTAGTGACTAATGGAAGAGTCGAGTCACAGACTAGTCGTCATGCTGCTTTGCAGTAAGATTTATCACTTTCGTATGAACTTACAGACGGTGATTTTCGACTGGACTTACATATTTCGAATTGGAATTTTTTTTCTGTAAGTTTAAAGTCGTTCGTTAGAAGCACTATGAGGTTCTCGCGAATGATAATGTTGCCATCATTTAATGGAGCGAAAGTGCTACTATACCCGGTCACGTTTCAAGAAGAGCTCTGTGACCTCGAACGTGGGTAAATCACTGGATATCATCTAGATAACAGATCCATCACAGACGTTTAAACCCTTCTAAAGCTGCCTAGTCGATTGTTGGTGACGTGACTGAAGTGGAAACGCAAAGGAACAATCTCAGCTCAACCAAGACTGAGCAGATGTGTTGACGGACGGGGACCGTCGAGTATTCTGGAAAGTGTCTGTAAAAAAAAAATATTCCACAAAATCGGCGGAATGAGTCACTAGATTTCCAAAATGCTATAAGCAGCGTAGCTACCACAATGTGCGTAGGGAGTTAAAAAGAATGGTTTAACAGCTCCTCATAAGTTACACTTCTACAGTCAGTTGTCAGCGAAGCTCAGGATGACGGGAAACGAGCGTTTTCAGTGTGATCACGATATATGCTGTGACAATTCGCGGGAAGGGTTGAGTTTGTCGAATAACTAGAGGACGTCATTTGCCACTTTGTGTACTGCTGACTTAAGAACGTTGGCAGTGATGTGCGGTTTGGGGAAGTCTTCGAGGTCAGGATATTGGTCACTTAACTGCACATAAGAGAACTCAACATGACGAAGAATATGGACACATCTTACAGCACTGTTTACTGTGCACAGTAAGAGCGGAAGTTGCGAGATGATTCAATTTATCAGCTGTCAAACCAGTATCTGTGAAGCAACCGTTTGTGGACAACAACAATCCAGAGACGGACTTTCACGCCTAGAGTCGCGATCTGAAACCAGTGTTAACTTCATTGGCACGAGTTAGAACGTCGACTTCATTCCACACACCAACCTTCAATATCAATATGTTCTTTGGTTTTCATTTGCAGGAATCCATTCCTGACTTTCAGACAACTCACTGAAAGTGTCCGCAGCAGAGTTCAGGCCGCCACAAAGGCGAATGATGGACATATTTCATATCACTGCCCACTAATAGGGACCGGATAATTTTGATCAGATTGTGTACATGCACAGTCATGTCAAGTGTAGCTGGCTGCACGCCGACAACACAACCACACGCCACTGCAGTCTGTTAAATTTAGAAGAAACAGTAGCCCTTTTTCCTAGACTGCGACAACTACAAACGAGCTACAATTCAACACGTTTTAGGCGAAAGTGAATGAAGCAGAATAGATTTGAGACAAAATAAGAAACGCTCGGCCAGTATTCCTGCCACATCTCCGTAACTCGACGGAGCGGCCGAATATGACCAGCCTAGAACACAAGGAACTGGTAGTGATCATTCTGAAGCGGACATTTCGTTTCCCTACAATCTGTTCATTAGCAGTTTCTTTGTTACAGCTTAGCACTCTACCAACAACAAGGCTATTAGCGATGGTCATTAGGACCAGATACGAACGTAGGTATCCCAGGCCCTTGTTCTTGAAAATTCCCTCTTGTTATTTTCATAGTAAGCGCTTCTACGCCAAAAGCGATTTATCCTTTATGCAGTCTCAAAACTGAAGTAGATGTGGAACAACGAAAACTTATGTCGCAAAACCACGCGACACGTGAGAGGAATGTGGCTTCAACACTCGCGCAAACATGACTTAAAGAAACCTCGTTCACTATCACAAAAATCTGTGTTTAAAAATTTATTGAGTTCAAGGGAAAGATGGTTTCATAGCCAGAAAAAAATGGAAATTTTAATTTATGACATTTACATTATATATATCAAAACTATGTACTGAGAGACTCCTGACTACTGTTCTAAGAACAGTCGCAAGAAAATTTAGATCGCTTTTCACTTTTCGGAGGCTGGTTAGCGGTACTGATATAGTGTAATGTGAAAATTATATAGTGTGTTTCGAAAAGAACTTAACTTTGAAAAGTCATAAGTTGATTCATAGTACCTACAGAGGTGATTGTTGTATCAATTTGTAGAGAAATACATCAAATTTTGTCTCCCGTAGTTCGCTAATAAGAATCGCACCGTAAGGTAGGTAGGTTTGTTTGTTCAAAAGAGAGGGGGGGGGGGGGGGGGGGGACGAAACTGCTAGGTCATCGGTCCCTTGTTCCAATAAAGCAAGGCCACAAGGATAAGAATAAAACAAGCGACACAGACAACACAAAACGGAGGGAAAGGCAAACCAGAAGAACGACGGAAGGGCAACACAGACTTAAATGGACAAAAGGGGAGAAGAAAACCACAGAAACGCAAGAAACATGAAGATATTAAAACGACGAAACAGTTTACCATGGCTGGCTGACCAGCAGAATAAAAAGGAGAAGCCAGCCACTCTGCAATACATTAAAGCCTCCGCCCTAAAAGCACTAGGGTGGAGGACACAGAGGGACAAAGTACATGCACTAAAATTTAGATCAAATGATAAAATGCACCCTCACGAATAAAACTTAAAACAAAATCAGCCGATGAAAATTAGCGGCAACGAGTCCGGTAACAGCAAATTTCGTCGCAGGGTAGTGAGACAGTGCACCAGAATGTGGGCCACTGTCAACCTGGCGCCGCATCGGCACTGAGGTGGGTCTTCACGGCGCAGGAAGTAGCCGTGGATCGCCCAAGCGTGGCCAATGCGGAGCCGGCAGAGGACAACTGATTCCCAGCGAGAGGTCCGCATGGAGGACTGCCACACATTCGCAGTCTCCTTAATGGCACGCAATTGTTTTGCGTACTGAGACTATGCCATTCCGTCTCCCAAACCCGAAAAACCTGGGGCGTAAAAACGAACGCAGGTCAGTTACTGAAATGCCGATTTCCATAAGGTGTTTCCTTGCAGCCTGTTTGGCCAGTCTGTCAGCTAGTTCGTTGCCTGGGATGGTGACGAGTCCTGGGGGCCACGCAAACACCATGGGAGCTTCCAATGGTCGCGATGTATCTCTACAAACACTGTTTCCGTCGTTTGATAAACTGGCGAACGCTGACACGGAGCCGATTAAAGGCTACGAGGTGCTCCAAGGAAGAGTATCGCTTATGCCACTGTAGAGCTCGCCGACGCTCTTTGCCTCAGCGGCTTCCGACGATTACCAAGGGACTGTCTTTTGCTGGGGCATCCTAAAGAATCGCGTTTTCCGCCGCACAAACGATCGTTGCAGTTACCTGCTCAACCACTGCTATGTTACCATGTCAACGTTGACAGCAGAGGTGAAAGTTTCCCAGTCAGCTTTGTTTAAAGCCATCTGGGCAAGCGTCCGTCTGCCTGACGCCAGGGCAGTTACAGGAATATGGGGAACTGGTCACTACCACACAGGTCGTCGTGCGATTTCTAGTGAATGGATGGGAGAAGGCCAGGACTGAAAACCGAAAGATCAATGGCCGAATATGTCCCATGTGCCACAGAAAAATGCGTGGGGGCACCTGTATTAAACAGGCAGAGGTCGAATTGTGACAGTAAATTTTAGACATCTCTGGTTCGACCAGTAAGCACAGAGCCACCCCACAAGGCGTTATTAGCTTTAGAATCTCCCGAAAGTAGGAAAGGTTTAGGGAGTTGATCAATCAGTGCAACCAATACGTTCAAGGGTACTGCACCATACACAGCTTCAAGAGGGGTTTGAAGGGGGGCACAGGTTCACTGCATACTGGGTTCAGGGTATAGACACGAACTCCACCTCACAATATTATAGGCACTACAGTTTTGTGTAGGGCAGGGGTCCGCATTTATGGGAACCAAGTTTCCTGAAGGGCAATGCAGAAAGCAGGTGTAAAGCTTAACACTGCCATAGCCCAGCCAGGTGGTGAAAAAACCGCCGCAATTCCACTGGAGGATGGCATTGTGAGACTGGGAAGGCATGGAGTGCACAAGGAGACAGGTTATGCCTCAGGGTCACCTGCTGCCACCGAATCAGTATCTGTAGCCATTTCCATGGTGGATGAGCCATCAGTGAGATCCACAGGGGACACTAAGATCTTTAACTGCATAAACAGGTGCAGAATTGATAGCAAGTGGTGGTGTTGAGGCCACCAGAGGCTCGTCTTTCTTAGCACACTACTACTTCGTTTCCTTCCCCTGTAGCTCCTCTTTAGGAGCTTGCTGGGAAGGTTCCCGTGAAGCAGCTTCAGGCACGGAGGAAGACTCTTAAGCTCTTTGTCCAGCAGCTTTTGGCTCCTTGAGCCACTGGCTAGTGTCCGGCATGGCTTTAGTGGAGATATTGGGAGATAGGGCCCCAAGGGACCCCGTCCGCACGAGAGGAACCGGAGGAAGCTGCCGCTTCGCCAGCTGGGGGGAGGGGACTGAAGTCCCCTGCGTTTTGGGGGGGGGGGGGGAGGGGGCGGGCTTGCTTCTGAAGTAGGTGCTTTGGGAGCAACGGAGGAAGATTTGTCCCCTACCATCAAGGGGGCGGATGTATTCTGGTGGACAGGATGGCCCAGTATTCGTGGCACAGAGTGAGGAACCACTGTCACTTGGGACGGCGATGCTGACGTAGCTAATGCATGTGTCTACGTCATCAGAATGAGGTGTACTCTCAAATTTACGTTTAGCCTCTGTAAGTAAACCGCTCCGGTGTCTTTTACTCCACGACTTTCCTCTCCTTTTAGAGTACTGGATAGTCTGGCGAGCACAGGGAGTGGTGCTCTCCATAGATGATGCAAGTGCGAGGTGGTTGGTTTGTTTAAAAGACCCCGAAGGAACCAATGCCACAAGGTTGAGAATAAGCGAATGAGACTTACAACACAACACAGAAGGAAAGGGAAAACCACAACGACTGGAGGGCAACAAACACTGAAATGGACAAAAGGGGACAAGAAAACCACAGATGCAAGAAACAGAAGAGGCTAAAACAAGAAAGCAGGTTACCATGGCTGGCTGACCATAACGATAAAAAGGAAAAGCAAGCCACTGTGCAACATATTAGAACGTCCAGCCTGAAAGCACTAGGGTGGAGGACACAGGAACAAAGGACATGTGCTAAAACTTACAGCAAATGATAAAACTCACTCTCACGAATAAAACGTGAAACTAAAGCTCACGAATAAAACGTGAAACTAAAGCTACTGTTCAGGCATTGTCGCCCAACACCAAGTGGGAGGTGGCGCACATGGAGTATCAGGGTGCAGTGGATGTCTTCAGTCTCGACATGGGGCACTGGAAGTGCAGCAGGAAGACATGGGCCCGAACTTCCAACTCTTAAAGCACCAAATAGGGAGGGGGGAAGTATGGTTTAACGTCACAGAAGTTAACCATCACCAGGCAATGAATCACCCTCAAAGGCCAAGATGAAGGCACAGGTACCAACCCTCTTCTGTGTGGGTTGCTTGTAAACGCGCCAGATGAAATGAACATCCCGCCTTTCTAGATTGGCGTGGAGCTAGTCATCAGACTGCAAGAGGTGGTCTTGATGGAAAATAATTCCTGGACCATGCTGAGGCTTCTATGGGGAGTGACGGAAACAGGAATATCACCCAGCCAGTCACAAGCGAGTAATTCCTGAGATTGCGTTGGGGATGCTGTCTGAATGAAGACTGCACCACTTCTCATTTTTGACAGTTCTGTCGCTTCTCCAAACTTATCCTCAATGTGTTCAACGAAAAATTGAGGCTCTGTAGGTAGGGAGGAGTCCTTATCAGTTCTGCTACAGACTAAAAACTGAGGCGAATATGGCGCTCTCCATTCTGTAGCCCTACGTTCCTCCCATTGTGTAGCGAGGGAGGGAAACTATTTAGGGTCCTACCTGTCTGCATTGTATTCGATCTTGCCCTTCTTAGAGACTGATGGGTCCGTACCGTCACCAGCAAAGGATGACTTAGTCCGCTTCATTGCGGGTCATCCGCCCATGCCACCCACTCCGATTAGGGGCTCTCCCCACGGGCAACACCCAGTCACAGCAAAGGACACCTGACATGATGGCCATTGCCGGAAGTCTGCTTCTCGTTGGCATACGTGGGGAGTTTACAGCTCAGGCATCAGCAGTGCGATCCGTGTGTTGTCAGGCGGCTACTACGAAATGGGTACATGACTGCCCCATCACAATGGACTGGCTACTCTGCTGGATATTAGTCGTAGAGAAATCCAACATTGTCACGGGGGCGAAAGAGGAGATACCCCGGAAAGTGGCCTCGGCCAAATAGTTGAATCGCAGGTGGAGATGCCAAGCCATGACCACGTAAGGCGTCCACCATATGGCCGCTTCTGTAGAATTTTGTAAGTGGCAGGTCAAACTATAGCATGTGACCTGAATTCATTCGTCCGAAAAGTGAGACACTCGCAGTTGCCTCTCACGACAAGTAGGGATATCTCGAGCCTACTCTCTGTTGCGTTAAGGATGGCTGCCATCACTGGACCTGAGCGTGCTAGCTGTTTTGGTTTTAAGAAAACACAAAACTGTAGGATTTGGGACAGTGAAAATCCACTTCAAACATTGCAACATGTTCGTGATAGCCCTGAACTTAACGTTTTTGTGCATTGAGCAAGGACGAAGTGTACGGCCCCTTTTTTCCGTGAGAATCATTAACCGAATAGTGTACCTGGATACGTTACAATTATTTTTGATACCACAGATCGATGATGATGACCGAGAACGAAATGTTTAAGTCATTGCAGACGTTGCACCACCCCATTATCTGGCTGTCGTCCGGGATTTTCTCAGTAACCGCTTTCCAGGTTAATGGATCAGCCGTGATGCGCCAATTGTGTGGCCACCCCATTCTCCAGACCTGACACCACTATTTCTTTTATGGGGATTCATCAAGTTTATCGTATTTGTACCTACTGTGCCGGCTTCTCTACCTGAACTCCGAGCAATAATTTACGCCGCCACTGCTCAAGTTAACCCGCAATGCTACAGCGAGTTTTGGAAGAAATTGACTTCCGATGGGATGTGCGCAGGATAACTAACGGAAGCTACATAAAACATCGTTAGTTTAAGGTATAAAACTTTTGTTTCCCTACAAACCTTCATTCAATAAATTTATATTGAATTTTAAATTTGTGAAGTTCTTTTTGAAACACCCTGTATCGTGTAGTTTGTAGTAGAGAGATGTTTTAAGGGCGCCAGTAAAACTTCTCTGCAGTGAAAACGATACATCATTTCGGTTAGGAAGAGCGAAAAATAGTGGAAGTTTATTAGTGGAGGGCCCAAGTTTAAATGTGGAATATATCTGTCCCAGTTTGCTGAGTCCCCAGACTTAATTTTTTTTAATTTTACGAAACTTTAAATTTGAATTTCATATACGCATTCATTATAGCTTTGCATTACGTGATCGCATCTCTCGCCAAGGTGCGTCCCTCAAACGGATTCAGAAACATTGTCGAGCACAATCGTTTTGGTTGTCCAGATGTTGCGGTGTGGGGAGGCCTAAGTTTACATGGGCGTACTGTCCTCCAAATCTTTGTACACAGTACAGCAATGTCAGCAGACCTCTATCCAGTTGAGAACATTCGGAGCACTATGGGCAAGGCCCTTCAAACCACCTTGGGATTCTGACCATGTAACGCGGCAACTGGACAAAATTTGGCGCGGTATCCCTCAGGAGGACATCCAACAACAGTATCAACGCTCAGCCGAACTGCTTGCGTAAGGGCCAGAGATGGCCCAAAGCGTTATTGACTTGCCCAATTTCTGAAGTTCTCTCTCTTGAATTAATCATCCAGTTTTTATGAAATTGTGTTCATCTGCTTGTAATTGTACAACACACCTTCCGATTTCCGTCCCATTCGGGTAATTCCTTCGTGGTACGTCTTTTTTTTTGTCTTTTTAGTTTCCATCGCCTCTCAGGAGCGTATCGCGCGCACAAAGGAAAATATATATGCCCAGACTAAGCATGCTTATTTATATCTGGAACGGTGTTGTCTCTTATTTGAATTAAAATGGTTCCATGCAATATATGAATTTTCTCTTGCTCCTATAGCAAATGTACGAACTTTAAATCATTTCACTATTAATCCCAGGTTATAAATGTTGAGTCCCACTCCTGATTGTCAACAATGGGATCCTATCCCCACTACGCTATCAAACTATATATCATAGGTGGGGGGGAGGGGGGAGGGGGGAGGGGGGACGGGGGGAGGGAAGAGAGAGGTGGAGGAGGGAGGGCGTTGCCAAATGTGGACACATGTCGCTGGATAGTCCTCCATGACTGCAGTCACCACTTTTTGCATTTGTTCCATCGTGAATAGACAGACAAACAGGTCCGCATGTGTTGCCCTTGACATTCACCGTGCCACCTGAACACAGTGTTGACTTTAACACTCAGCGCTTAAAGCTTTGCTGTTAGCAACTGCTGTGCGATGAAGAAACGCTTATGGAACCTCTTATAATGGAAACCCAGAACTCCATTTTGGCTAAGACAGCAAATGAGATGCGATTAGAAACGTTCTGTGTATTCGGTGAACTATAATCCACAAGACGAACAATGAATGAGAACTGCAGATGGTAAGAGTATTCGGAACAAATTGAGAATACTGCCCCGATAGTGGCATCTCTGGCTCGTGTATTTAGATGTTGGAAATATCAAGAAGGAAGGTTAATCACTATGTCAAGGTGTTGCGTATTCAAAGGCGAGATCTCTCAACAGCGCTAACAATTTGAAGTTTAATGAACATTTCCGCCCGTATAATTATTAATAATTATTTATTAACTTCCAGTGTACGCTGACAAGCACAGCACTCTTGCTACTGATGGAATTTTTTTGTATGCCGAAGTAACCGAGCTCTTATATTCAGGAGTAAGGCGAATTTAAATGATCGTGTGGAAACTGCTTTAGAACAAAACTAATTTTTTTTTACCTGTGAAAAATGTGTTTTTCATAGCAACGTAGGTTTTCCCCTCGTGTCACTTATACTACCTTTAAATAAAAAAGGACTACGGCATCGTGCATAAGCTGTTCTATTGTTCCGAACATACAACCTATGCGTTGTATGTTAAAAAGATATTTTTAAAACCTTATAATTCTTCATACCAAATTGTCCTGTGACAAGTTACCTGAGAAGTCGATAATAATACAGGGTGGTCAGAAACGGTCCTAAAAGCTTTGTAAGTGGTTTGCACGGTAGGTTGTGCTAAGAAACTTAAATTCTTTACGTTGCGCTGTTTCCCAGTTAACTAGTATTTAAGTTAGCCATTCAGGCAGTTGTGCGTGCTAATTCAAGCGGCCCGCCGGAGACGGTGTTACCAAACATGTCCTCTTTTTGGTTTCCTAAAACCAAAGGAGATAGCGAAACAAAAATTGGACATGGGACGATAGTAAGGTTCGAAACCAAGCCAAAGGCTTAGCAATCTCGTGAGCTGTCATCTGCAGTCTCTTTTGGGCCTCTTTGATTGGCTAGCTTAAACACTAATTGATTCGGAAACGGCGCAATACATCTAGTTTTTTTTCCTTAATTATTTCTCAGCACAACCAATCCTGCAAAATACTGACTAGCTTTTCGGATTGTTTCCGACTACCCTGTATGTATATTACTGTTGAAGGGTACAAAAATGGTTCAAATGGCTCGGAGCACTATGGGACTTAACCTCTATGGTCATCAGTCCCCTAGAACTTAGAACTACTTAAACCTAACTAACCTAAGGACATCACACAACACCCAGTCATCACGAGGCAGAGAAAATCCCTGGGAACCCGGATGTGGGAAGCGAGAACGCTACCGCACTACCACGAGCTGCGGATGTTGAAGGGTACAATAACAGTGTTTATACTTTGTTAGTATTTAAGGACTGTCCATATCAACGTGTAATTAACTTTAAACTTTTATATACAGTGCTGACAAAAAAACACTTTTGACTAGATCTGAATTACGTTGATACTGCTCTCTTAGTCTTCGATTAGAGGGGCGAGCGGCGCTGTGGTGTGACGTAGGTAAACACTCTACAGCGGCGGCGTATGGGAGCTCTTGAGGGAGTGTCTTAGCCGACGTCCGATTCGTGGCTGAGTCTGACAGCGACTTTATTTAGCTTGTGTTAGAGATACCAAATCCATCCTGCGACCTCACTCTTCGGACGACACTAAACACACACACACACACACACACACACACACACACAAATGAAAAAAACACTCCACTGTAACAATTTTATTTAACATCAACCTGTATCTCATAATTGAGCATCTATTAAAAAGATAAACTCTAAACTTCATTAGACACAGTGTCTAAGAGTCTAGGCGATGTGTCTAGTAGTCTCAATACGGCAGTATGCCATACCAGGCAATTTACAACAGTTAAAACACTCGATAACGGCGCTTTGAAGCCGAAATCATGATTGTGTAGGTGTAAATTTAACCCTGCAAATAACAGTCTAATGAAGGTAATGACTTTAAAGAAACATTATGACTGTGGCTCCGCATTATGATAAAGTTATTAAGAGATACAGTTCTCAGCTGTATGCTTACAAGTAATACACTTGTTAAACTCCTGTCTGCCCCATACCAGTACATCGTCAGTTGAGCCTATTTGCGCCAAAAGAAAATAAAGCTAGTACCTTACACCACAGCCTCCTCCCTGTCAGTTGTAGATGAAGGGTAGAGTGAGTTCATCAGTCACTAGTTTTAAGTCATATTGTGAAATTCTTTCCCAGCAGGATAACGCCAATTCTGTGGTATCGTTAACTGTTAACCTGTATTGCAATTTTAGGCACTCTTTGTTTAACGCTATGCACGTATTTGTGTAATCAGAACAGATATTTATGATTAATTACGTTATTAGGATCGATTTCTACTTCAGTTTCCCAACCAAACTAAAGCACACTAACTTAACCTTCCTTCCTTCCCTCCATCTGGTCCGTTTCCATATGTTGAGGGGTGCATTTGGGTCTTTCTGTCCAGAAGGACCAGAATTTAACTTTCAGAAAGGGCACCACGATATTATTTTCCCGCGAATTCCCACAGTGGGGGGAGGAGGTTGTGTGGGACATCAGCACAGCCCTAGGACAAAGACACTCCCGCGTATAGAGGAGGTGTGTGTGTGTGTGTGTGTGTGTGTGTGTGTGTGTGTGTGTGTGTGTGTGTGTGTGTGTGTGGGGGGGGGGGGCAGGCACCCTCGTGCTTGCTGACGATAAAACACGTCATCCAGGGGTGGAGGTTATCAATTTATGAACTTAATTTGGATATCAATTTGTAATCAACATCCTGTGTTGGTCCATACTATCACCTGCAAAGATTGTCCACAGTATCATCTTAGCCAAACAGTGCCAGTACATGTATTCCACTCTCCGAGGTATCAGAACGATTTTCATTTGTAACTTTCAACTCTATCGCTTCCAAACTTTGGTCCCGTACCTCAGATTAATACATTTACCCTCCTCCATCTGTGAAACTTTACGATATCCTCACAGATTCACCCGGTATATCTAATACGCCGAAAACCATTGATAACGTTTGACGTACGGGATGATCCATTTACGTGATGACCGCTTGTACCGTGCAGTAGGTGCCTGGTAGCGTGCGCTCCGTTGCCCGGAGTTCAGAAGCCGTGTCGCCCGTCTACTGCTGCGGTACAACATGGCTATATTTAAAATAAAAGCAAATTTTGTTCTGGTCCGTGTCACGCAAGGAGATGCTGGAACTCCCCGCTATTATTTTCCACGCAATTCTGACATCTAGTCAAGAAGTTATTAATCATACGATTTAATTCTCTCCGAGATAATTAATTGATTCACAGATATTATCCTTGACTTCCTCTATTGTGCGTGGATTTGTTGTGTACCCAATGTCCTTCAGTGCAGGCGACAAAAGTCACACGGAGTTCAATCAGGACTTCTAGAGGGGCCAATCTTGTCGAACATATCGGGAATTGTGTGCAAAGAAACATCGGTTAAATGAGCCTTTGCTGATTCGTATTGAAAAAATGCGAAGCTTCCTTCTCTTTCACTCAGCTCATTAAAAACTCTCGCAAAATTGTTTGCAATCATCTTTCACTTTTAACAAACATTCAAAAATTGGACCTATTAATCTGTCACCACTAACTGCACACCACATCCCTATTTTCTGATCATGAAGGGGCTCCTCATGAAGCACAACAGGCCTGTTTGCGCTTTAGTGTCGACAGTTTTGGGAATTAACAGAAGCATGTAAATGGAACAAAGCCTAGTCTGAAAACAGAATTAGGTACGGATCCATGTCACTATGATGCACTTTTTTTAAAACCCATTCTCACAACCCTGTGCGCTGGATCATCAGGTCCATGTCCTCGTACTAGTGATACTAGGGGCCATAGCCCAAGCAGTTTTGCTCCTCTTTCTACAGAGGTGCACGATATTTCTGTTCGCTGCTGAAGGCGTCTGGGACACTTTAGGGGAATTTTCCAGGCGGTATGCAATGTCATCGAGATGAGCCTCTGAGTACTGTACGTCATCGTTTACGCTTCTTGTCTTAAACACCTCCCGTTTCACCTAACTTCTTCACTAATTTGCGAACTGCATCCCGACTTTGAACTCTAGCGTCTGGGTACGAGCATACGAACCAGACACTGTACGAGCATACGAACCAGACACTGTACGAGCATACGAACCAGACACTGTACGAGCATACGAACCAGACACTGTACGAGCATACGACTGTGCCCCACTGCAGTCTCCCAACTAAGGTACGAGCATATGGGATTGGTTCCCAAGTATGTGTGGCTCGAAGACTTCTTAAGTAATAGAACCCAGTACACTGTCCTCTATGGTGAGTTCATCGGAGGTGAGGGTATCATCTGCAGTGCCCCAGGGAAATGTGGTAGGTTCGCTGTTTTTTTATCTACTATCTTTTGGATAGGGTGGATAGTAATGTGCGGCTGTTTGCTCATGATGCTGTGGTGTACGGGAAGGTGTCGTTGAGTGACTGTAGCAGGATACAAGATGACTTGGACAGGATTTGTGATTGGTGTGAAGAATGGCAGATAACTCTAAATATAGATAAATGTAAATTAATGCAGTTGAATAGGAAAAATAATCCTGTAATGTTTGATTACTCCGTTAGTAGTGTAGCGCTTGAAACAGTCACGTCGATTAAATATTAGGGGCGTAATATTGCAGAGCGATATGAAGTGGGACAAGCATGTAATGGCAGTTGTGGCGAAGGCGGATAGTCGTCTTCGGTTCCTTGGTAGAATTTTGGGAAGATGTGGTTCATCTGTAAAGGAGACCGCTTATAGAACACTGAGACGACCTATTCTTGAGTACTGTTCGAGCGTTTGTGATCCCTATCAGGTCGGATTGAGGGAGGACATCGAAGCTATTCAGAAGCGGACTGGTAGATTTGATCATCACGCGAGTATTACGGAAATGCTTCAGGAACTGGAGTGGGGTGGGAGTCTCTAGAAGAAAGGAGGCGTTCTTTTCGTGAATCACTACTGAGGAAATTTAGAGAACCAACATTTGAGGCTGACTGCAGCACAATTTTACTGCCGCCAACTTACGTTTCGCGGAAAGACCACAAAAGTAAAAGATTAGGGCTCGTACAGAGGCATATAGGCAGTCATTTTTCCCTCTTTCTGTTTGGGAGTGGCACAGGGGGAGAAGATGATAGTAGTTGTACGAAGTACCCTCCGCCACGCACCGTACGGTGTATGTATGTACGAAGATTAGAACGTTTCTCTTGTATTGACAATGGTCGACACTCTTCCCAATGCATGTGTAGCCGAGCTAGTACTCTACCTTTGCTGACATGGATATCGACGAGAGGTTAAACAATGTTTAATTTAAAGGAATCTCAATGCAGTGGGCCAAGGAGTAGTCAGATTCCGTGTTCGTGAAGATGATACAACAGGGCGCGCTCTATTCTCGTGTGTTCTGGTGACAGCTCAGAAAATCATTAGTGTCCGAGATACTCCGGCAGCGCGGTCGTAAACTCGCGTTTCCTGCACTTCCTTGTTCGCGTTCACAACGAACTACATTAAGTAGGGCCGTTAGGAACGTAATCTTTGTCCATCAGGAGCGCGTCCCTCTCGTTTCTCTGCAAAGGCTACCAGTTCAGCTGCAAACTTTAGCACACGGAGATTTCCATTCAGAAGACGCATCCATTACTTACGCTACTGAGGACAAGGATGACATGGCCCTGCAAGAAATTTCGACAGCGTTTGAAGTTTTCCTGGAGGCAGTAGTACCGGTAAGTCCAGAGGCACACGATTCATCTCGCTTCGTAATGACCGAACTAAGAAATTCTCACGGGACGACCTAAGCCCTCATATAAACGATACTGCAGTGTCCTTGTTCAGGAACTTTGCGTCGTATTTCTGAACATCAGAGGCACTGTAGTGTAGTATTTACCCGCCGACACGGGGGAAGCGACTTTCATGTAAAACTTATTCCCTGTGTGTGTAATAAATGTCGTTGAAATATGGCTTAAGATATATTTAAGTTTGGGTCTGGCTGAGTCGTACTGGGTTCGAAGCCGGCCCGGAACAAATTTTTGCTGTTGTCGTTCCATGATGGTTGTCCGTATTCGGAGCTGCGAATACATTTCATTCAATTTTTGTAAAGTTCACGTGTTAACATTCCGAGATTTCGGAGTAGTGGTTGTGTTATCTGTCCTGCAGACCTTTGAGAACCTTAGTCACTTGCTATTTAAGGGGGGGTAGGACGTCAAACGGGCCAACTTTGAGCAGGAGAGGGATCACAGGACATTTTAATTTTCAGTGTATTTCCACAAATAAATTCATAAGACTGTCAGCATCACCAGGAAGGATTCAGGATTCACACTCTTATCAGTGGAAGTTCGAAAACAATGATTTTTCCACTTATGGCTGCCTTTGTTGCTATGGGTACACTTTTCTTCATAACTCAGATATCCTTCGATGAATTTTGCACAGCATACATACCATACTTACAGGTGTATGTAACTCTAGAATTTATTTAATTTATGAAAAAACAAATGAGCTGTTATATTTTAAACTTCATGTTTTTTCTAAACAAATTTATAGTTAATTCTCAATTTTTACCACAGTTTTTAATAGATGTGGAAAATTCTAGAGTTTCATACACCTGTAAGTATGGTTTGTATGCTGTGCAAAATTCATCGAAGAATCTCTTACTTATGAAGAAAAGTGTACCTATAGCAGCAAGTGCTGCCATTAGTAAGTGAAAGAAATGATGAAATTTCACATGTAAAGAAAATTATTTCGTTATGTTTTCGAACTTCCACTGCTATGCGTGTGAATTCTGAATCCTTCCTGGTCATGCTGACAAAGTTTTATGAACTTATTTGTAAAACCATAAACAGTGGAAATTAAAATGTCCTGTGGTGCCTCTTCTGCTCGAAGTCGGCCCGTTTGACGTCCTACCCCCCTTGACAATGAAATTCGCGAAACAGCCATGCAACTGAGACTTTATTTTGTTTTAGCTACCAGTTTCGGCAATTCATTATGTCGTCTTCCGGCCCCATATACACCTCGCAAAAATAATCTATACTGAATGTCGTGAATTCGTAGCTTAAGTGCTTCCTTCAAAGACGAACTCAAATGCGAGTTTTAAAACTGTTCCTCGCTGAAAGGCAGAGTCCCAGTCTGCTAGAGACTGAACAGACGGGTACTGTAGGGGATGATGCACCATATCCTGATAAAAGATTGATTGAGGGTAGGCTGTGGCATTCAGCAAACAGTTAACTTACAGTGTGAGAAGCAGTGTGAAGAATGATCTTCAAAAGATGGAGATCTGCAAGGGTATGGAAAACATTAAGTACACTCAGCTAGAAGCTGTTGGACCCAAAGCGAGCCACCAGTAATTTCTGTTTATATTTTTAAGGGAGCCGAGAATTGGTGAACCAACTGCGTACATGCAACCGCTACCCTCATAGTGGGGAGAATGTTTTCTGCGTAACCCTAAGAGGGAAATGTGTGAAATTTTTTACCGTTTACTTATTTTTATTCTTTCAACACTGTCCTACAGAATTTTCCCTGACAAAGACAACTCAAACTTAACCTATTCATTTACTACCCACAACGCAATTGGACTGTTATACAATAACAACATGGCTTCAAATAATTAACACAAACGGATGGCACTGAATTGCAAGAAATTCTAACGATAACCCATAATTTTTCGTAAGTCACTTGCCTCACAGGAGAGCTTCATAATACGAACTACAGCAATTACAGCACGCAGCAACTACAGGCAGCTAAATAAAAGGGCTCCAACCACTACGAGACATATGGTTAGCAAAAGAAAGATTTTATTGAAGAAGTAAGAATGTATTTAGAAGATTTTACCTTATCCCTGTCACATACAGTTCCAAAAATTACACAGTCGTTAATAATTCCGCTACCCAAACATTGTCAACTATATCCATCCTTATTTTACAATGCATGTCCTACAAACGCAGTCTCCATGAACCGTCCACTCGCTAACTGCTAGTCCTTCCAACCACAGAGCCTCTTACCGAGGGCGCAGAGCGCTGTCAGCGATATTAATACAGTCTACATCGTTGCCAACATATAAAGAGGCTAGTTAAATGTGTATTATTGGCTAATCACAGAAGATTCTTTACGAGAAGGGGGACACTTTACATTAGTCGCACCTCAGAAGATCTACAGCAACTGGCTGAAGAGAATTCTGTTCCGGAATTGATCGATTTGGAGGAAGGAACTGAACTGCGAGGTCGTCTATGTCATTGGATTAGGAAAAGAGTTGGAAGGACACTGGCTGTGCCCTTTTAAGGAAACCATTCCGGGACTTGCCTGAAGCAATTTAGGGGAATCACGGAAAACCTAAATGGCCAGACGCGGGTTTGAACCGTCGTCCTCCCGAATGCGACTCCAGTGTGCTAACCACTGCGCCACCTCGACTGGTCTGGCAGAACCAGTGAGGTTTTGAGTAGGACCAGATACACACTTCGTCTTTGACTCAGAAAGCGAGAGAGAGAATCTTCGTCTTAGAAATACTGACAGGGAGGGCTTCATCCAAGAGCTGATAATAGAAAAATCGTCGGAAGTGGATTCTTTTCCTGTCATTCCCTGGGTGATGTCTTCATTTTGAAGTGCATATGGATCAAGGAGTATGCATTTATTCTTGGGCCGGACGGAGTGGCCGAGCGGTTCTAGGCGCTACAGTCGAACCGCGCTACCGCTATGGTCGCAGGTTCGAATCCTGCCTCGGGCATGGATGTGTGTGATGTCCTTAGATTAGTTAGGTTTAAGTAGTTTTGAGTTCTAGGGGACTGATGACCTCAGAAGTCAAGTCACATAGTGCTCAAAGCCATTTGAACCATTTGTTCTTGGGGACCATATCCACCCTTACATGCAGGTTGTTTTTCTTCGTTACGATGGCATCTACCAGCAGAACAATGCAACGTGTCACGCAGGTCGCAGTGCACGTGCGTTGTTCGAGGAGCTCCGGGTGGAGTTTACCGTTCTCCCCTCGCCGCCGAACTCTCCAGATTTAAACCCAATCGAGAATCTGTGGAACGGCCTCACTCTGGCTGTTAGTGACATGGATCCTCAACCGAGAAACATCGCGCAACTGGCCACGCCATTGGAATCGGCATGGCTCCACGTCTCTGTCGTTACTGTGGTATCGATGGCTACGATACCACGGCGTCGTTGCAAGTTCTTAGGTTGGCACTACGACACCGCCCTCCTGCCGGCGCTGTGCAGCTGTACGAGCGCCGCTTCAGATTCAGCCCATTTGATTCGGAGTAGACGACCAAGCAACAGTGTTTCCATTTCATAGTTGGCAAGCCACTACAGATTTTGCCTGTTTAACTTCTGTGAGCTTTCACCAAAGTGCTCCTTAGTGCAAAGTTAAGATTTCATCTTCTTGCTGAAGTAAATGTGATTTGAATTAACACTGCAGTTCCGAGAGTTCTACCTCAGCTGCTCTCCCTAGCTTCCTACATTCGGCCTACCCTTCAGTTTACAG
Source organism: Schistocerca gregaria (assembly GCF_023897955.1). NCBI lineage: Eukaryota > Metazoa > Arthropoda > Insecta > Orthoptera > Acrididae > Schistocerca > Schistocerca gregaria. The sequence continues at coordinate 393,526,846 of NC_064927.1, read as the reverse complement.
GAGCAGACCCAAGCGCCGCCTATGCAGGCGGGATACAAAAGTTACCTTTTAATACCTCACATCTCTTCAAATTAATGTGGCCCGACAGTTACGACATTCAGCTAACGATGCTGTTATCCTCTGCACTTTAGTTTTAGAATGATGGTAAGCATGAACCACATTTGCATATGTCGTGAGAGGGGATCGCGAAGTCTATGTTAGAGTTTGGCTTTTTCTGAATTCGTGCAGTCAGCTAGTTGAACTTAGCATGTGCTTAGGCAAGGGACTGGTGCTTATACGTACTTTTCTGGATTCTTTTTGTAATACGTTTATTAATTTAGCATTAATTTTCAGTTTACATGGACACACAACTATTTTTTGATCTCTAGTTCTAGCCACCTGTGCTTAGGCATTATAGTGTTTCTTTTATAATTCCTTTGCATCATTGAGCACTTATTTGTATTACCTATATAATGACCAACAAAGTCAATGGGATTTAGTAACAAATGGACGGTTATTGTCACCTTCAGTTTATTGCATAATTGGGTCATCCCTGTTTAAAGTCAAATGTTCATTAGTTTCAATTGCGTGATCTTGTGTTAAGCTTTCATATGGTCTTACGGGAAGCGGTCTGTTAGCGGTATACGTCACCAAGTTCCGATCTTATTAGTACCACAGGGGTTGGCGAACTGCGTAACCGTAGTTTCACAACAGATGTTGCCAAAGGGGAAAGAAATGACAAGTGACATAAAAGCCGTGGGAGTGACCAGGGATAGAACCTTAGTCTTTCGGATCTGTAGTGTGGCAGTTTGCCACGAAGCCACTGAACTCTCAATTTTCAGGATTTAATTACTAACCGAGGAGTGAGCCTACCAATGGCCTATATGGCCCTGAAACATTTGATGGCTCTGTAAATAGGATGGGTAACGATGAGCTCCAGGCAGAGGGCAAGACGAAGTGGATGCAGTGTGGGGAGCGGGACACACACAATTTACAACAAGCATATCATCTTACCGTGAGAACGTAACTGGCTGTTATTACTTTAGAAAGGGTGACTACATCATTAAGAATTAACTCAGAACTGACTGGTGTGTTTATTTCCAGGATTTCCAGTGAAGTCCATTTGTTGACTTTAAACGTAAAATACTTTTATGTTCTCCTTCGATAGAGTCATTTCAAATGCTGTTTAAGTGGTGCGCTTGATATGTTCCTCACATGTTAGTTTAGGTACAGAATAGGAGTAATACCAATCGAAGAGATCTCTAGAGCCGGAGCGGAAGTTCAGATTGGACATCGATAGGAGAAAAATGAAGTACCTTTTTTATCATTGGAATCATCCCAGTATTCGCCTGCTCCTATTTAAAGGAAAAAAGGATAATTTAGGTATGGAAGGTAGGAAAGAGACTTAACTCCACTCCGGAATACGAGACCACTGTCTTAACCATTGGGCCACCGATTTCAGGTGATAAATTAGGGAAGGAGGGCACCAGACATACTCCCCGGGAAGTCTATGAAGTATATAAAAATCCTTCGTTTGTACGGTTCCTTCACTGCCACTGGAATTCTGAAAGAGAAACCAACTCCACCGTTCCGTAGTTCGTGCGAACCAGTTCGTCTGTCTTGTCCAGCAGCACGCTGAGGTTCGTTCGTGCATTCTGCGAAGCACTACAATGTGGAAACTCCGAAACCCATTCTCCAGCAAGGCGCGTCGCAAAAAAAAATGATTCTCCGATGTCAGGCTCTGTTCATGCCAGAATGCAGAATTATGCTGCGTGTATATCCATTCCCGACGCTGCATTCTTAATGGAGATCGACAGACGCATTGTGAATCTCGAAATATTACGTGATCCAAGTCTGCCCGCTCGGTTCGCAGAAATTCGTCTTCTGGCGTCAGGGAGCTCACCACTTGATCGACGATAGCTTTTATTGGCTGCTCAGGAGCATCCAGAGAAATATCAGAACGCTGGAAAAGTATTTGGTAGTGACCAGTAAACTTAAGAGATTCAAAACTGTCCGTGAAGTTTGGAAACATCACGCTGCGTATTACAACGGAGAAAAACGAGAGTATTCTATGAGAGCTCAGAATACAGAATAGTATGCTCCAATAGTGATTGTTAATGATACACTGTTGCACAGTTATTTTTGCATATACATACATACTGTACATATGGGTATCGCTCAGTTTGTATTAACTGGCTAGCTGTCCAGGCAGTTCTGCTAAACACGCCAGGTGGCGCCAGTGGACAGCACGGCTATATGGAGCTTCACTGTTTACGATTCTGTTCACTTGTTCTGTGAGACGGTACTATACCAAGCAAAAGCAATCGAAAATGGACCCAAGGTGTTGGATTCCTTATGATTCACGGATGAAAATAACTTCGCACAAAGAAGGCAACAGTGTTCGACTAATATTAAATAAATTGAAGATTTCCATCAAACGGGTTGTCCGGACCACACGCTGACATCGAGATACAAGATCGTATAACGATCGTCCTCTATCACGGGACCCAGGAAAATATCAGAACGCCAGGAAATTTATTTGGTAGTCACTAATAAACTTAACAGATTAAAAAGTGTCCGCAAATTGACTGCTAACTGAACACAGCTAGGAACACACCAATTAGTGTGTCTACAAGATGGCTGTGTTTGAACACGATCAACTGTTAGGAAGTGTTACAGTTCGGGAAATCTCGGTCTCTGTTACATCTTTTGATCTGCCTGCGATTTTTGTTGGGATTATAACGACCAATCTTAGCGTTTGGAATGCGCTGTCGATTTTAATAATAAAACTAATTATGAAACATGGGCTGAAGTATCTTTAAAGATGAAACTTCTTGGTAGATAAAAACAGTGTGCCGGATCTAGACTAAATCGGAACCTTTGCCATGCGCGGCCAAGTGCTCTAACGCGAAAGGCAAAGGTCCTGAGTTCGAGTCTCGGTCCTGCACACTTTTAATCTACCAGGACATTTCATATCAGCGCACACTCCGCTGCAGAGTGAAAATTTCATTCTGGATCTTTTAAGATCATGCGTAACAATGGCTGCTAATAAATGATTGCAATCCTGGTGCTTTCGTTCGTCCCACTATCTCGTGACATCTCATGGTACTGTTTCCAACATGGGTCTTCCGCCGTAATTCCGTCTCCCGATAACATTTGTAACCTTATCACGCTATGTTTCGTTTGTTCGACATTTGATTATTTATTAATTTTCTTCATTGATTCATTTGAATGATGCCATTTGTTTTCAAACTGAAATCTGGTAACGTCTTTACTTGTTATTCTTGTGTATGTACAAGAATTTAATTGCTTATTTGCAAATGGGTCTGAGCGCTATGGGACTTAACATCTGAGGTCACCAGTTCCCTAGAACTTAGAACTACTTAAACCTAACTAACCTAAGGACATCACACATGTCCATGCCCGAGGCAGGATTCGAACCTGCGACCGCAGAAGTGGCGCGGTTCCGGACTGAAGCGCCTAGAACCGCTCGACCACCAGGGCCGACGCTTATTTTCAACCTAATTGGTAAAACAGTAGGTTCTCTCGTAAAAATATAGTACTGTGTTCAGTCAAGCAATATTTTTGGAAGACATTTTCGTCTTTCTTACTTTCATATTAAAACCAGCATAAACGTTTATATATCCGTACATACCTACACTGTATGAGACCTCAAATTTGTTCAAACACTAGCAGTTTGTACAGTGATAGGAATTAATGCTCTTTCCACCAGTGGCCACGAAATTGTCAAATTTTAAATCTTAAGCAAAACTATACCTTATTGTTGTGCCTAGTTAGTGGTTCCTTGTGTATCCGTTGCACTCACGCCGCGCGAGTCGAATGTCACGTGATGATTCGAACAAGCGCGATACTGTATCGAACGCTGCGGCTTATCGGGAAATCTCGAGCACTCCGTTGCACTCACGCCGCGCGAGTCGAATGTCACGTGATGATTCGAACAAGCGCGATACTGTATCGAACGCTGCGGCTTATCGGGAAATCTCGAGCACGTTCCTAGTCAATACAGAGGTGGTGCCTGGCAGAAAGCTATCTCCAGGGTTATGTATTAGCAAGGAAACGCATTGTTGCGGCCTCTTAACAAGAAGAGGCTTTAGTGGGCTACCACAAACCAACAGCAGGTGATTGGGAAACTGTCTTATTCACTGATGATCGGAAGTTCGAAGTATGTGGAAATAAACGCCGTCAATTCGTACGCGGTTTTCCCCGCGAACGCTTGAATCCCCCGTGCGTTACTCCAACTGAAGCATGAAAGTTTTCTACGATCCCACTGGGATCTTTTGGAGGGAATAAACTCAGATTTAGTGAAATTAGACCGAAAATGAACCGAAATGATGATCATGCCATTCTCCAGCGACATGCCAAGTCATTTGGTTTGAGCCTGATTGGGAAAGGGTAGTCTTGCAGCAAGAAAACTACCCGAAACATACATATCGCTTGTGTCATAGCTATGTCAAGTCTTTAGAGATTCAGAAAATTTAAAGAACTTTGGTCTCTCCAGTCGAGCTACTGTGAGATGAGTTGGACAACAGGATCCAAAAACGTGGAATCATGGCTGGGACACACTTCTGGGCATGTCCTGCAGCAAGAACTGAGAAATTTGAACTGAAACCCTGGCAATCCAAGGCATGCCGATAGTATGCGAGGCAATGATTAAAGCAAAGGATTCATACTTTGAGGAATCTAAAATTCAATAGTTGCATTTACGTATTTATTGTTTGATCTCCATAAACATTTACAAAGCAATAAAATGCCATTTTATAATGTATATTTTCGATTGTCCACAACGTCTTTATCTCTCCAAACTGATGGAGGGTTGGAAAAATTTACGTCTATCAGGTTGCTACTACAAATTACTTGGGCGATCTCCAATAACCTCTACGTCGACAGACTGTCAAATTTCAAGAATCCTTCCTTCTTCCCTAAAATTACTTACTTTTATATTTTGTGGGAATTTTATTGGATGTACTGTCTACCAGCACCTAATAGGTGCTGACTCCACTGGAGTGACAATTTGGTGGCTAGATGAATCCAGCTCTCATCCACTTTTTCTGCTTTTTCTTGAGAGAAAGGAAGTGACACTAAATAAAATTTTATGCGTCCATTCCTCACTTTTCTTTTATGTCTCTTCCTTTCAGTTACAAAGCTTCGCTAAATTCGGTGTAATAAAGAGGGACAAGTACTGCGATTCACCTGTTCTGTTTCATTTATTATGGTCTAATAAATATTCATAGTGTTGCCTTTCATTACTGTCATGTATATCTAATTCTCTTTTAAAGAAGGTATTACTACGCTGTTTCTACCACTAAGATTATTAAAGACAATAAGTTATCTAGAGTATGAAACGCATCTACTAAAATGTGAAAAATTTTTCGGAGGAACCGCAGCAGTTACGTTGCTAGATTCACAATGAATAGGATTTAGCTGCGAATCCTCGCTGGTCATCCAAATTTAAATTTTTTATACCTTGCGTAAATCACGTAGGAGCGAAGTTGGCTTAGTTCCTCTAGATAAAACGAATCAGTGCAGTTAATGATTACACGAGAGATGTGAGTTGATTCTGTTACCCAAATTTCAAGAACGAACACACGAAGTTCAAGCGTATAAATCAGCGGATTTATGACGTACTGAAGACGTTTTTAATATTTATAGCCTAGCTGGCGAATTGAAGACCCCGACGGATTGGCAACAGATAGCCGCCAAGTTAGTGGCCAACATCCCACTCTATGTGGTCTTAAAATGACCAATGTCCCATCGATTATGCACAACCATTGTGATCATTTGGAGATTACTTTATCGGCCGGTCGGTAAACACCATATGGCTTGTCACGAGTCTTACCTGTAGCGAAAATTAAAACGAGAGGTCTACTAGGAAACACTGACTCCCACAGGCTTTAAACGCCGTATGACGCGGGCCTGTGATCCACAAGTCAGGATAAAACAAAGACCATCATCGGTCCGTGCATGACAGTGGTTGGTCACGATATCAGTATGTTCCAAATATCAGAGTGTGAAAACAACATTTTTCGTGGAGAGGGGGTCAGAGAAAATAAGTTTTGGGTAGCCTATGGCATAGCGAGCATTTATAAATTACGCAAACAACGTGCGTACTGCAGCTCTCCTATGCTGCAGGTTAAAAATTTAAACGTTACACACTTTCCCCAGCCAAGGCAAATTGAGCAAGTCAGTTGGATCTTTTTCTCTAGGTTTAATCTAGGGTGGGCCTTAGGTCACTTATGAAAGCACCATTTATTTATGGACGGTTCCTGATAACCGCCGCCGCCCCCCCCCCCCAAAAAAAAAAAAAAATTTGGGTACTGCAAGTACCAATTGTGACGATGGCCACTTCTATAATACTATTTATGACAAATCGTCGCTGCATGTCGTTTTGGCTGAGAGAGATACGAGATCTAGTTCGGCCTGAAGATTGTTCCCTAACCCTACAAACACTGAAGCGACAGCTTTTCACCTGAATAACCGATTATCAAACCAGCCACTAAATGTCACATTGTGTAACGAATCACTTAAAAAACAACCCTGATCTTAAGTGTCTTGGAGTAACACTGGACCGATCACTTACGTACAGGACTCATCACTAGCAGGAAAGTTAAACACAAGGAACAACATTATCCGGAAACTAGCTGGAATTTCCTGGGGTGCACAAGCTGATACCCTCCGTACAGCGGCCTTCTCTCTCGTATATCCTGTGGCTGAATATTGCACACCTGTCTGGAACAGAAGAGTGCATGCCAGTAAGGTTGACGTTCAGCTGAATGATACCATGAGAATTGTAACGAGCACCCTGAGATCAACCCCACTACTTTGGCTAGCTGTCCTCAGTAGCATCGCCCCACCACATTTGAGACAAGCAAAGACCCGCGAACGGAGAAAGATTAATAACGTAAAGCTATCCCGAAGTCTATCCGCCCAGGAAATACTGCTCAATCCACCCTGCACGCGTCTCAAATCAAGAAAACCATTCTGGACAACTCGAGAACACGAACCATTCAAGACTGAAGATGTGTGGAAGGAGACATGGAAAAACGACACCAGCATACCTCGCCATTGCCTCGAAGACCTACATGCATACCAGGCTTCCAACTACCTAGAAGAACCTGGTTGTGTGTGTGTGTGTGTGTGTGTGTGTGTGTGTGTGTGTGTGTGTGTGTGTGTGTGTGTGTGTGTGTGTGTGTGTGTGTGTGTGTGTGTGCGCTCAACAGAATCCGATGTGAACATGGAAGAACAGTCCTTCACAGACTAATTCTCAGTCTCCCCTATGTGCGACTGTAGATCAGCAGAACAGACTGTTCGACAAATTGCTGAAGAATGTTCCAACATATGTTCCAACATATGTTTTAGTGGAGGCTGGAACGACATAATCAACGCCTCGCCAACAGCACTAGATTGGATAGACTGTGGATATCAGTGTGATATAATTATGTATAAATATTTTTAATGTGTAAATATCGCTGTAAATTGCATGCGTATTTCCATACGATAAATAAAATAATGGTAAATCGTCCAAACTTTTACTGCATGTTCCTAAGATGATCCCAGGGCACTTCAAAACGTTTTAGCTAACATTATTTGTTAGAGATTTAGTGATTCAAAGTTACCGTACTTGTACACGTAAAATATACAATAAATATCCAGTATGAGGCGTAAATGTTTTAACTTACGTAGTGAGCACATGGCAAGAGGCCTGGGGACATTTCAAAGCTTCTGAGATCACGAAACTGTGTTCGGTCGCCATTTTTCCACCAATAAAACTGATGCGCTGTGTCTATATGGAGGGCACTTACGCCTATATAGCGTGTCTTTACAGTTAATTTGTCCGATTGTGTCACCTGGTGGTCTAAGCACTGCTAGACAATTATTTTGTCATAAGAAATTCTTTATACTTGCGAACCAAAAATACCATTTCTTGGTATACTCTAGGTGTAGCCTAAAAACGTGCATTTCTATGTAAAGAAAATTTGCTTTGAATGGGTGACGATTGTGTGTTAACACTATCCGTAATTGTTTGTGAAGTAAAGTGTCAAAAATTAACTGACCTACAGAAGTCAGTTTATACAGTGTGTTTCAGAACTCATGTTACGCAGTTCTAGAGGTTGTAAAGGTGACGATCAAGTTTTACATAGAAAACTATGTCCGGTAATGACATGCAGCTAAACTACAGGGCGTCGAAGTATAGGCGCCGGTGCCTGTAAACGCATTAAATACATAAATTTTCTGTACAGGATGATTGAGTGATGTTACAAAGTTTCAAGAATGATGAAGAACGATAAATGTACCAATTTGAGGTAAGGGCCCCTGGTTCGGAAACTAACGAGTGTAGAAGTGCAGCGGAAATCATTCTGATGCCTCTGATAGTGATAACAGTACTGGTACATGTATTCCAGTAAGGATGTGGGGTATAAAACTTTCCAACGTGGTTTTAAGGGCCAAGACAAGAAAAAACATCTAATAAACATGGGCTCTAAAATGCATACCCGAGGAGCTGTGAGCAATTTTTCATCTTCGCTACTGCGAAACGTCTCTTGTATTGAGCAAGGGCTCTTAGTTCTTATAGCAGGCATTACAGAACCCACATATAGTGGACATTTTTTCTTGTCTTGGTCCATACTACCATGCCTGAAAGTTGCATACCGGCATTCTTAGAATAACAGTACCAGTGCGTCTATTCCCGTTTCTGAGGTATCAATGATTTTCGCTTATAACTTGCGACTCGTTCGTTTCCAAAACAAGGGCCCTTACCTCAAATTGATAAATTTATCCTTCACCGTCCTTGAAAATTTCTAATACCATCACAGAATCCTACTACATCTACATACATAATACATTTACAGGCACCAGCGCCTATAATTTTGATGCTCTGTAGCGTCGTTGGAGGACGTTTCCGGACACGGGTTCCTAGGTAAAACTATCTGTTAAGTCCCCTCTGCAACATCTAGAAGCGTTTAACCAGAATTATGAAAAACCCTGTACAAACAGGCCACTCTGCGGCGACAGGGAAAAGAAGGATGAGGCTGTTTGTGCGAGAGAAAGTGGTCACGAAAGAGAAGGGTGAACAAAATAGCAGTGGGTGGAGAGAGAGAGAGAGAGAGACAGAGAAAGAGAGAGAGAGAGAGAGAGAGAGAGCAGCAGTGGGAGTGGGAGGGAAAGAGGAAAGACAGTGAAAGTGAAGGAGAGATTAGTGACCATAATAGCTTTGGGTGGTCTGGACCCCCCCCCCCCCCCCACGCCCACCCCCCACGCCCCCCCCCCCCCACCCCACTCCAGTCCGGCGAACTTTACCACTCAAAACATTGCGCTCTTTCCCCATTCCAGGTGTCAAATCCCAGAACAAACTATATCCGATGATATGGCTGGAGAGGAGGCAATGGTGGCTGAAGATAAAGCGAGAAGATTAAGGGAGAAAGAAAGACAGTGAGAATGGGATAGTGAAGGATAGGACAAAGACAACGGCAGGTGGACACATAGTGAAAGTGTCAGCACACAGTTGTAAGGAAGAGCGAGAGAAAGGATGAAGACAGTGACAGTGGGTGAGACAGAAGAAAGTGCCAGTGGCACTGAGAGGGAGATGCGGAGTATGAATGTTTCACTACAAAGAGAGACTGGGCAGTAGGATTTAAAATAGTTCTGTGTTAAAAGAAAGCGAATATTTTCGCATGTCAAAATTTTTGGTGAGAAAGGCGGGATGGGGATTAAGGCAGGTAGAATCGTTTCGTAGCATGTATCAATGCTTGATGCCAAATTTTGTGCACTTGTCATAGTAGTCTTACACACACTAACTGTACATGGGTGACGTGTTTACGATATATGGTACAGAAGGAAACAAGTTAGGTCAACATTTGATAGCGGGACTTTGTGCTACTGTTATATTTCATCATGTTCTACTACACAAGATGTCTGAGTTCTATGGTCGTCCACCAAGGTTTACCCACTCTGGATGTACCCGAAGCACGTTTCTTTATTCGATTTAAAGGACAAATAGCGTAATTTCTGAGGTTAAATGGTTATACGACAAAAGGAAGATGTAATATTGAACTAAATGTGGTCTAACATTCCGTGAAAGACACAAGTGCAAATTTCAAAATTGTGAGCTATCAAACGAGTTCATGGAAGTAGGCTGGTTTTATAACACGTCTAAGTCAACGAATTTTGGAAAGGAAACAGTAAATTATCCTGACATTTAGTCCATGAAAATAGAACCTTTTAATTGTGGAAAGTAGACGTCTACTCCAAAATGCTGAATATTTCGTTACAATATTGCCCGTAGCCTCTCCCAGCGCAGATTAACAACAAGTGGTCGTCACGTTTGTGATCAGACAAGGAGATTAAAACATCCCCAAAGCTAGCCTAAAGCTACATCACATCATTGTTAACACTTGAAAAACAAGCTCACCTGACTCCCGAACAAGAAAACAACCATTAATCGAGCCGCAGCACTCTTCGAAAAACTTTTTTTTTACCGCAATGCTATTGTGCACAGTGAAGCCCCGAGAGGAAATGACGCAAATTCATTTGTTTCCTAACACTTGTACAATATATCCATCAGGCATATGTGAGAGCTAACATGTGACGCGCTTGAGTTAAGCTTTGCAAAGCTCTTAAAGTCTCTCGCATGTAGGTAGCCAGATCTAACTACAATATATAGAGAGATCTTTGCGTTGACACGCTTTGTTGAGTCTTAACAAACCAATTTGTTTAACTCGGCTCGGCCGGAGGATAAACGAGACACTGTACTGCAATTTTCTAACCTGGCTCACGGGCTGATGCAGGCATTTCCAGCTGTCTCGTATAAGCGACTTCTGTTAATCAGTGAATGTATCATTCATTTGTAGTTTGTTGCTGTTGTTGTTGATGATGTGAGAACAATAATAATATGAAAGAAGCGGGAGTCTCACAAATACTGGGGTGAATTTAAATACAAGTAGAAATAAGGACTGTGGACATAACTTCCTAACTACCTAATGAAGTAATTACCAAAAATATTGTCATTTTTTCTGTTTTGCGTCTTTCCCTTAATTGCTTTAAATTCGTGGAGGTATGTATCGTCTATGCAACTAATTGAAGCAGTTTATTGCCATATGCGTTTCGGTTTTTTATTTGGGAACCAGCCTCAGTGGCGACTTCCAGTTCTGATAACTCAAGCATGTGGTCCTGGAGATGGATTAGTTAGTATTCATACTCCCACTGTCCGATTTTTGGCACTTTCACCCACGTTTGCCATATTTATGTCCCAAATAGAAGAAACGAAACGTGTATGACAGTCTTCAATTAGTCGCATAGACGGTACATACATTCATGAATGTTACTGCAGACAAGTTTGTAATTTAACAAAGGACTGACATGAAGCCTGAAATTTTCAGTAGCAAAATCACTGCAGACGTCTAAAGTAGAAAGGATATTAAGCTTTCCGAGAATCAATAAATATATTCATGTTGTTGTGGTCTTCGGTCCTGAGACGGGTCTGATGCAGCTCTCCATGTTACTCTATCCTGTGCAAGCTTCATCTTCCAGTACCTACTGCAACCTACATCCTACTGAATCTGCTTAGTGTATTCATCTCTTGGCCTCCCTCTACGATTTTTACCCTGCAATACTAAATTGGTGATCCCTTGATGCCTCAGAATATGTCCTACCAACCGGTCCCTTCTTCTGGTCAAGTTGTGCCACAAACTTCTCTTCTCCCCAATTCTATTCAATACTTCCTCATTAGTTATGTGATCTACCCATCTAATCTTCAGCATTCTTATGCAGCACCACATTTCGAAAGCTTCTATTCTCTTCTTGTCTAAACTATTTATCGTCCATGTTTCACTTCCATACATGGCTACACTCTATGCAAATACTTTCAGAAATGACTTCCTGACAAATCTATACTCGATGTTAACAAATTTCTCTTCTTCAGAAACTCTTTCCTTGCCATTGCCAGTCTATATTTTATATCCTTTCTACTTCGACCATCAGTTATTTTTCTCCCCAAATAGCAAAACTCCTTTACTACTTTAAGTGTCTCATTTCCTAATCTTATTCCCTCAGCATCACCTGACGTAATTCGACTACATTCCATTATCCTTGTTTTGCTTTTGTTGATGTTCATCTTATATGCTCCTCTCAAGATCCTATCCATTCCGTTCAACTGCTCTTCCAAGTCCTTTGCTGTCTCTGAGGTTCACCGATGACATTGTAATTCTGTCAACGTTTTTATTTCTTCTCCCTGGATTTTAATACCTACTCCGAATTTTTCTTTTGTTCCCTTTACTGCTTGCTCAATATAGATTGAATAACATCAGGGAGAGACTACAACCCTGTCTCACTCCCTTCCCAACCACTGCTTCCCTTTCGGGCCCCTCGACTCTTAGAACTGCCATCTGCTTTCTGTACAATTTCGCTCCCTGCATTTTGCCCCTGCCACCTTTAGAATTTGAAAGAGTATTCCAGTCAACATTGTCAAAAGGTTTCTGTAATTCTACAAACGCTAGAAATGTAGGTTTGCCCTTCCTTAATCCTTCTTGTAAGATAAGTCTTAAGGTCAGTATTGCCTCACGTGTTCCAGTGTTTCTACGGAATCGAAACTGATCTTCCCAAAATATATTCATATTGAATACAAATTTGTTCTGAAGTTTTTACGAAAGTCTTTGAAGTGTAGCCTTATAGGGACATAAAACGTGGACGATAAACTGAACGGTCAAGAATAAAATGTACGTTTTTGAAATGTGATTCTACAGAACGGATTACGGAGCAATAGGCTTTGTGGCTCAACTTTGCTAAAAGGAGGGTAAGTTGATAGACGCCTGAGGCATTTAGGAATGCATAATGTGGTAATGAAAAGGGTGTGTGTGTGTGGGGGGGGGGGGGGGGGGAGGGGCGTGACGGGGTTAAAAAGTTGAAGGGGAAGACCAATACTAAGTACAACATGCACTTTCGAATGGATGTAGCCCGTAATAATTATGCACTTGTGAAACTCTTCTTTCACATGATAAAAAGGCGTGGCGAATAGCATGAAACCACTCTTCAGAAACATGACTACAAAAACGAGACAGTTATTTGTATAGCCATAGCCATTTGTGTATCTACAACGAGGTTTTGCTGCGAGTGCTGCTCGGTGAACCATCTCCATCTATAGTGTAACATAGGTGGTTGCATAGTAGAAATTCCGTCAAAATATCGAACGTGATGGAGCATATTAACCTTAGAATATTAACCCATATAAAATTTACAATTGCAGTATTATATAAAGCAACGTATTATTGGGCAGTGTAACGTTTTCCCCTTTTAGAGTTACAGGGTTAAATATGTTACATTTCTCTAAATACTTATATTTTACTGCTACTGTCTACATATAAAGGGTGTTTATAAATGAACATCGAGGTTTTAACGCTTTATAATATTTATTATATTAAACTTACAGCTATAAATGATCTGTCAAATGAAAGAGCAACTCCTACAGTTTTACCAAGAACCTTATAATGTTCAATGTGAACACCATTTGTCACACGGCACACATGAAGTCTATAGCCGAGTTGTTCTCAAACGTTGATAAGCGTGTCTTCAGTGATTGTAGCAACAGCTGCTACAATCGCAAGCCCTATCATTGGGCGCCGACGGGACTGTGTGTGCTCATATTGAACATTTACTAGATTCTTGGTGAATCTGAGTTGCTCTTTGACTTGACATTTATATCTCTAAGTTTAATATAATAAATATTATAAAGCATTAAAAAACCGCTAATCATTTATAAACACCTTTTATATTGCCAGCGGCGTGTGAGCCGAACTGTTTCAAATGAGACAGGGTGTTTCCTGGAAAATCATAGGAACTTTTGTGGCTTGAAGATGCGGCAAAACATAAAGAGCAAGGTGGCGCAGTGGTTAGCACAATGGACGCGCATTCGAGAGTATGACACTTCAAATCCGCGTCAACCCATCCAGGTTTAGGTTTTCCATCGTTTCCCTGAAGGGAATCGCTTCAAGCAAATGACGGAACGATCCCTTTGAAAGGGCAAAGCCGATATCCTTCCCCATCCCTGAAGATTCCGAGCTTGTGCTCCGTCTCTGATCAGCTCAATATCGACGGGACGTTAAACCCTTATCTTCCTTCCTTCCTTCCTTCCTTCCTTCCTTCCTTCCTTCCAGCATAACATGACAAGCTTGCTAGCAGTCGCTTATAAATACAGAATAATCGCATCGCTGTGGTTCCACTTATTCGTTCTCGTACGCAACACGGACTCAGACTGTCGTTCGAACCACATGCTCTGCATGCAGGTGCTGGCGCATTAGCGCGTGTACGTAAGGCGAGTGGTAATCTGCGGCCCAGACGTCATACAGACAACTCCAATACTTTGCCACCACACCACTCTTCCTCCGACCTTCTACTCGTCCGCGGTGTGAATGAGACAATCTCCCCTCTCGGCCGCCGTCGAGACCAACTCACCGACATGTCACTGTTCTGCCACAGGCAACTTCTATTCGTAATGGCAGCAATATTGTACGAATGCTTTTCGTCGCTGCTAAGCCATGTACAACATACATCACGTACAAACTTATTTGCTGGATATATTTCTGATTGTCTTTTATTCTCTACACCTCCAGTTAGTAACGTGAAAAGTTTTTCCTGGTGTAACTTTTGTCATTCTCTCCCTTCCACATGTCACCTGCTAATTTCTTAATTGCTTAAGTCTACCTAATTTTCAACATCCTTCCATAGCATCCAATATAAAACACTTCCATTATCTTCGTTTCCAGTTGTTTCACAGTTCATGATTCACTTCCATATGATGCTCCGCTCGAAACTTAAATTCTTAGAAATTTCTTTCTCAAATTAAGATCGACGAGTGCTCCAGGAGACTTCTGTTGGCCCAAATGTCCTCCGTCTATGCTAGGCTGGTTCTTATGTCCTGCCTGTCATCCCTGTCCTGAGTAATTTTGGTTCCAAGATAGCAGAAATCCTTCACTTCGTGGTTCCCAATTTTGATAAGTTTAATCCCACTCCTGAACATTTCTTTAATGTATTGAACAGAAAGACAAAGACCGACTACATCCCTTGTTTTATACTACTACTGATTCAAGGGCTGCGTTACTGGCCTTTCGTTAATATTTTCTGTTTCTGGTTGTTTTAGATATTTAATACTACATTGCTTACCCTACAGCTTAGATCTTTAAACATCTTTAACCGTTTTACCTGGTCGAACGCTATTCCTACCTTGCCAAGTCTTACGAAGATGTGTTTATATTTCTTACGTCATGCTTATAATATCAACCAAAATTTTAGACCTGTCTCTATTACGCCTTTACCTTTCCAAAATCTTAACATTGTCATCTAACAGCACACGCACAATTAAATCGATAACTTGCTTGTAAATCTTGTGTAGCGCTCTTGATATTTCATCACTGATGCGGTATTGCACGTAATACTGGGCAGAGCTCCATCTGCGTTGCTCTACTGGTTACTCATTTGGCTTGCTGGACGAAAACACTGTAGCGAGGCTCGCGAAGCGTTTCTTATCAACCAATGTCGCCATTAGAATCGTCATCGGAAGTGTAGAGCAAGCTTATAAATGGCGGCTCGTGAAGTCCTATAGACAATATTCTTCGATTAAAAGTCGAGTTGTGAGAGTGCGTACTTTTGACAGTTTATTCAATTGCGCGTCCTAGTATGGATATACCGCCATAATGACGATGAACAGACAAGTCAGGTAAATGTCTCTAAGAAAAATATGGAATAGTTTAGTCGGCTCAATAGCGTTGTAGAGATCTTTAACAAACTCTAGTGGCAGATGCTATAAGAGAGGCGTTGCGCATCACGCATAGGTCTATTACTGAAACTCATATTTCCAGGAAGAGCCGCTCACCATATTTCCTCTCATACATACCTCGAAATGATCGCAAGGAAGAAATAGAGCTTATAGGGGGTTAACTGACAAACATTCTTGCCGCCTGCCATTCACATGTGGAACTGAGAAGTAGGGTGAAGCGCGGGATTAGCGGAGCGGTCTGTGGCGCTGCATTCATGGTGTGTGTGTGTGGTGGTGTGTGTGTTGGTGGTGGTGTGTGTGGTGGTGGTGGTGTGTGTGTGTGGTGGTGGTGGTGTGTGTGTGTGGTGGTGGTGGTGTGTGTGTGTGTGGTGGTGTGTGTGTGTGTGGTGGTGTGTGGTGTGTGTGTGGTGTGTGTGTGGTGTGTGTGTGGTGTGTGTGTGGTGTGTGTGTGGTGTGTGTGTGGTGTGTGTGTGGTGTGTGTGTGGTGTGTGTGTGGTGTGTGTGTGGTGTGTGTGTGGTGTGTGTGTGGTGTGTGTGTGGTGTGTGTGTGGTGTGTGTGTGGTGTGTGTGTGGTGTGTGTGTGGTGTGTGTGTGGTGTGTGTGTGGTGTGTGTGTGGTGTGTGTGTGGTGTGTGTGTGGTGTGTGTGTGGTGTGTGTGTGGTGTGTGTGTGGTGTGTGTGTGGTGTGTGTGTGGTGTGTGTGTGGTGTGTGTGTGGTGTGTGT
Organism: Schistocerca gregaria; assembly: GCF_023897955.1. Taxonomy (NCBI): domain Eukaryota; kingdom Metazoa; phylum Arthropoda; class Insecta; order Orthoptera; family Acrididae; genus Schistocerca; species Schistocerca gregaria. The sequence continues at coordinate 393,510,363 of NC_064927.1, read as the reverse complement.
GTGGTGTGTGTGTGGTGTGTGTGTGGTGTGTGTGTGGTGTGTGTGTGGTGTGTGTGTGGTGTGTGTGTGGTGTGTGTGTGGTGTGTGTGTGGTGTGTGTGTGGTGTGTGTGTGGTGTGTGTGTGGTGTGTGTGTGGTGTGTGTGTGGTGTGTGTGTGGTGTGTGTGTGGTGTGTGTGTGGTGTGTGTGTGGTGTGTGTGTGGTGTGTGTGTGGTGTGTGTGTGGTGTGTGTGTGGTGTGTGTGTGGTGTGTGTGTGGTGTGTGTGTGGTGTGTGTGTGGTGTGTGTGTGGTGTGTGTGTGGTGTGTGTGTGGTGTGTGTGTGGTGTGTGTGTGGTGTGTGTGTGGTGTGTGTGTGGTGTGTGTGTGGTGTGTGTGTGGTGTGTGTGTGGTGTGTGTGTGGTGTGTGTGTGGTGTGTGTGTGTGGTGTGTGTGTGTGGTGTGTGTGTGTGGTGTGTGTGTGTGGTGTGTGTGTGTGGTGTGTGTGTGTGGTGTGTGTGTGTGGTGTGTGTGTGTGGTGTGTGTGTGGTGTGTGTGTGGTGTGTGTGTGGTGTGTGTGTGGTGTGTGTGTGGTGTGTGTGTGGTGTGTGTGTGGTGTGTGTGTGGTGTGTGTGTGGTGTGTGTGTGGTGTGTGTGTGGTGTGTGTGTGGTGTGTGTGTGTGGTGTGTGTGGTGTGTGTGTGTGGTGTGTGTGGTGTGTGTGTGTGGTGTGTGTGGTGTGTGTGTGGTGTGTGTGGTGTGTGTGTGGTGTGTGTGGTGTGTGTGGTGGTGTGTGTGGTGTGTGTGTGGTGTGTGTGGTGTGTGTGGTGTGTGTGGTGTGTGTGGTGTGTGTGGTGTGTGTGGTGTGTGTGGTGTGTGTGGTGTGTGTGGTGTGTGTGGTGTGTGTGGTGTGTGTGGTGTGTGTGGTGTGTGTGGTGTGTGTGGTGTGTGTGGTGTGTGTGGTGTGTGTGGTGTGTGTGGTGTGTGTGGTGTGTGTGGTGTGTGTGGTGTGTGTGGTGTGTGTGGTGTGTGTGGTGTGTGTGGTGTGTGTGGTGTGTGTGGTGTGTGTGGTGTGTGTGGTGTGTGTGGTGTGTGTGGTGTGTGTGGTGTGTGTGGTGTGTGTGGTGTGTGTGGTGTGTGTGGTGTGTGTGGTGTGTGTGGTGTGTGTGGTGTGTGTGGTGTGTGTGGTGTGTGTGGTGTGTGTGGTGTGTGTGGTGTGTGTGGTGTGTGTGGTGTGTGTGGTGTGTGTGGTGTGTGTGGTGTGTGTGGTGTGTGTGGTGTGTGTGGTGTGTGTGGTGTGTGTGGTGTGTGTGGTGTGTGTGGTGTGTGTGGTGTGTGTGGTGTGTGTGGTGTGTGTGGTGTGTGGTGGTGTGTGTGGTGTGTGTGGTGTGTGTGGTGTGTGTAGCAGGTAAGTCCCATAAGAATACGCACACACTTCGAAGGAGGGAACAAACAGATCCCAGAAGCACCCTCTTCCAGACATCTATATTGTCGTCGCTGCTTTTAATTCTTGGGTAGCGCTCTCGATATTTCATCACTGATGCGGTATTGCATGCTCTTTGTATCTGGGTCTCTTAAAACGTGCCTCTTGTCTTAGATTTTTGTGATCGGTCTTACGTGTGTCAGCATGCCGCATTGTTGTTCTGTGTGTTCGGGAATCCATGTTCCCCGCGTCCACTTTGGCTACGGCTAAATGCAAAGCGGTGCAGGTGTGCAGGCTAAGTGCCATGTCCCGTCGGGAAGTGTACCGTATCGCGACTTGAGTCAACATGTCTGAGCCTCAACATTCCCGGGTGTTCAAGATAGACATTTGAGCACTTAATCGAGATTACCGAACGAGGATTCGAACCCTACTGCTGCCGAACGCGAGTCAAGTGGTTCAACCGATTCGGTCTGACACTCGGGACAGTAAATGCTGCATATGCCGGTGATATGGGAAGTGAGAGCCGTCGTGGGGAGTACCGCGTCGCGTGAGGTTGCAGGAAGCTGCCGAGAAGGCCAGTCAGCGTGCCGCTGTTCGCGTTGGGACGCATGTGGCGTCCGCCAAGCTCCAAGGACGCGGCTAGGGGCCCGGCGCGCCTTGCAAGCACAGCTAAGGCCCGTATTGCGCTGTCCAAGCTCTCTGTTCAAACGTCTTTGTCAAATAGCTTTTTTCGAACTTCTTTAACTGATTCACTGGATCTACTAAACGGCCGACAAATTTTTCGTCATAGTTGTTTGAGAAAAGAGGCTTAACTGTTATTCATCTGTGCAGCAGTATTGAACTTAATGTTGGCGGTGAGCGCATTGCTTGGAAAGAGAGAGAAACGGAAACGAGTGTGGGTGAAACCGTGGATAGCGATAAGAGAAGCGCGAAGTATTCGCTACAATTTGCTTCGTGAGCTACAGTGCAAGGAGATAATGAGTTACGAAACTTTCGTGAGACTGCGCAAACGAAATCGGTTTGGCATTACGAAAGTAGCCCTTCACATTTGTAAACAAGATACTCATTTAAGAAGTGCACTTAAGATCTTTAGCAACGACTGAAAGCTACATCTACATTCATAATCAGCAAGCCACAACACGGTGCGTGGCCGTGTATACCATGTAATGCTACTAGTCATTTCCTTTCCTGTTACACTCGCAAACAGACCGAGGAAAAAGCGACCGTGTATGCGCCTCCGTACTAGTTCTTATCTTCATGGTCGGAAGGCGAAATATACACTAATGGCCATTAAAATTTCTACACCAAGAAGAAATGCAGGACACACTAGAACTGACATATCATTACATTTTCACGCAATTTGGGTGCATAAAATCAGTACCCAGAACAACCACCTCTGGCCGTAATAAAGGCCTTGATACGCCTGAGCACTGAGTCAAACAGAGCTTGGATGGTGTGTACAGGTACAGCTGCCCATGCAGCTTCTACACGATACCACAGTTCAAGAGTAATGACTCGCGTATTGTCATGAGCCAGTTGCTCGGCCACCATTGACCAGACGTTCTCAATTCATGAGAGAACTGGAGAATGTGCTGGCCAGGGCAGCATTCGAACATTTTCTGTATCCAGAAAGGGCCGTAGAGGACCTGCAACATGCTCTCGTGCATTATCCTGCTGAAATTTAGGTTTTCGCAAGGATCGAATGAAAGGGTAGAGCCACGGGTCGTATCTGAAATGTAACGTCCACCGTTCGAAGTGCCGTCAATGCGAACAAGAGGTGACAGACGTGTAACCAATGGCACCCCATACCATCTCGCCGGGTGATACGCCAGTATGACAATGACGAATACACGATTCCAATTTGCGTTCACCGCTATGTCGCCGAACACGGATGCGATCAGCAGGATGCTGTAAACAGAACCTGGATTCATCCGAAAATATTACATTTTGCCATTCCTGCACCCAGGTTCGTCGCTGAGTACACCATCGCAGGCGCTTCTGTCTATGATGCAGCGTCAAGGGTAAACGTAGCCATGGTCTGCGAGCTGTTAGTCCAAGCTGCTGCAAACGTCGTCGAACTGTTCGTGCAGATGGTGGTTGTTTTGCAAAACAACCCATCTATTGATTCCGGGATCGAGACGTGGCTGCACGATCCGTTACAGCCATGCGGATAAGATGCCTGTTATCTCGATACGAGGCCGTTGGGATCTAGCATGGCGTTCCGTATTACCATCCTGAACCCATCGATTCCATATTCTGCTAACGGTCACTGGATCTTGACCAACGCGAGCGGCAATGTCGCGATACGATAAACAGCAATCGGGATAGTTTACAACCCGACCTTTGTCAAAGTCGGTACGCATTTCTCCTTACACGAGGCATAACGTTTCACCAGACAACGCCGGTCAACTGCTGTTTGTGTACGAGAAATCGATTGGAAATGTTCCTGAGGTCAGCACGTTGTAGATGTCGCCACCGACGTCAACCTTGTGTGAATGCTCTGAAAAGCTAATCATTTGCATATCACAGCATCTTCTTCCTGACGGTTAAATTTCGCGTCTGTAGCACGTCATCTTCGTGGTGTAGCAATTATAATGGCCAGTAGTGTAAGTTGCCTGTAGTAAAATCTTTACGCGGTCAGCATCAAATGCCGTGTGTCTAAATTTTCTCAGTGGAATTCCTGGAAAAGAACTTCGCCTTCCTTCCAGGGATTCCTTTATGAGTTCATGAAGCATCTCAGTAACAATTGAGTGTTCTTCGAATCTACTGGTAACAATCTACCAGCCCGCCTTTGAACTGCTTCGATGCCTGCCTTTATTCCGTCGGATGTCCAACACTAGCAATACTCAAGAATAGGTTGCACTGGCGTCCTGCATGCTATCACCTTTACAGACGAACCACACTCATAGAATTCTCCCAATAAACCGAAGCCGACCATTCATCTTCCCTACCACAATCTTCACATGCTGCTTCCGTTTCGTATCGCTTTGCAGAAGCAGGACACTACTAATGCTGTATCCGAACACTAAGGGTTTGTTTTTCCTATTCATCTGCACTATCTTACAATTTTCTACAAATAAGGCGAGCTACCACTCATGAAAGCAATTAGAAATTTTGTTGTCGTATTGTATCCTCTTACAGTCATTGAACTTCGACAAATTTACGTTCACCACAACATCAGCAAACAACCGCGGATTGCTACCCACCCTGTCCGCCAGGTCATTTATGTGCTTAGAAAATAACTGTCCTATGACACGTCCTGGGACACTCCTGACTGTACCCTTGTCTCTGATGAACACTAGCCGTCGAGGCCAACGTACTGGGTTCCATTATTCGTGTAGTCTTCAACCCACTCAAATGTCTGAATCTATCCCATACGCTTGTGCCTTTGTTCGAAGTTGACAGTGCGGCACCGTATCAGATGCTTTCCTGGAATCGAGAAATAGGGGATTTGTTTTGCTTTCATCCATAGTTCGCAGTATATAGCGTGAGAATAGTGCAAGCTGTTTCGCACGAGCGGTGCGACATAAGCTTCTCGGTCTGAAGAAAATTTGTTGTATCTGACAGTATGTTCAAGGATTCAGCAGCAAACATGTTAAATACATTGGTCTGTAAACTTACGGGTCCCCCCCTCTTATTCTTGTTGTGAGTCACACGCGCCTTCTTACAGTCGCTTGGGGCTATGCGCTGGGCGAGAAATTCGCGATAATTGCAAGCTGAATACAGGGGCCAGTGCCACAGAATACTCTTCCAAAAATCTAATCGGGATTCCGATCAGTGAGAGCTTGCAATGTAGTAGTCTCTTCCCACAGTGTAGCAATTCACTTATTGTTACAGAAACATGTGCACCAATACATAAACCACTTAAGCGTAGAGACTACCGTAAAACTTCAAAGATGTGAATTAGTCGTTAGGCTTTCTCAAAATTTGGAGTATTTAATCTTGGAGCACATAGCGATTTAGCTGTACTCTAGTTACAAGTACGTCTAAGAAATGTTTCATATACGGACTGCGCGAGGGTCAGTGGGGAACTGATACCTGCCTAAGTCGTCAAGATAGTACCTATCACATACTTGCATCTGATGTACTACTGGCAAGATGCACTGATGAGAAGACAGAATGAACGTTTGTACAGCGTCATTTGGTCCAGATGTCCTAAAGAAACGTACTTCTACTTCTTTTAAAAGCCGTTTCTTAATTCAGTATTGGGATGTTATAAGACTGCAGAAAGCAAAAGTCCCAGCACACCTTTTATCATAGTCCCAGATGAAGACTTGCTTATCCAGAGATCAACGATGGATCAAGTAGTCTACAAGTTCGTTGCTGTCTGGAGTAGTAGTAGCAGCAGCAGCAGCAGCAGCAGCAGCAAGAGGGAGTAATTGAAAGAGGACGTTACCCATCATTATCATCATCATTTAAGACTGATTATGCCTTTCAGCGTTCAGTCTGGAGCATAGCCCCCTTATAAAATTCCTCCATGATACCTATTCAGTGCTAACATTGGTGCCTCTTCTGATGTTAAACCTATTACATCAAAATCATTCTTAACCGAATCCAGGTACCTTTTCCTTGGTCTGCCCCGACTCCTCCTACCCTCTACTGCTGAACCCATGAGTCTCTTGGGTAACCTTGCTTCTCCCATGCGTGTTACATGACCCGATCATCTAAGCCTGTTCGCCCTGATTGCTACAGCTATACAGTTCATTCCCAGTTTTTCTTTGATTTCCTCATTGTTGACACCCTCCTGCCATTGTTCCCATCTACTAGTACCTGCAATCATCGTAGCTACTTTCATATCCGTAACCTTAACTTGTTGATAAGGTTACCTGAATCCACCCAGCTTTCGCTCCCATTCAACAAAGTTGGTCGAAAGATTGAACGGTGCATAGATAACTTAGTCTTGGTACTGACTTCCTTCTTGCAGAAGAGAGTAGATCGTAGCTGAGCGCTCACTGCATTGGCTTTGCTACACCTTGCTTCCAGTTCTTTCACTATGTTGCCATCCTGTGAGAATATGCATCCTAAGAACTTGAAACTGTCTACCTGTTCTAACTTTGTTCCTCCTATTTGGCACTCAGTCCGTTTATATTTCTTTCCCACTGACATTACTTTCGTTTTGGAGATGCTAATCTTCATACCATAGTCCTTACATTTCTGATCTAGCTCTGAAATATTACTTTGCAAACTTTCAATCGAATCTGCCATCACAACTAAGTCATCCGCATATGCAAGACTGCTTATTTTGTGTTCACATATCTTGATCTCACCCAGCCAGTCTATTGTTTTAAACATATGATCCATAAATAATATAAACAACAGTGGAGACAGGGTGCAGCCTTGTCTTACCCCTGAAACTACTCTGAACCATGAACTCAATTTACCGTCAACTCTAACTGCTGCCTGACTATCCATGTAAAGACCTTTAATTGCTTGCAAAAGTTTGCCTCCTATTCCATAATCTCGTAGAACAGACAGTAACTTCCTCCTAGGAACCCGGTCATATGCCTTTTCTAGATCTATAAAGCGTAGATACAGTTCCCTGTTCCACTCGTAACACTTCATTATTTGCCGTAAGCTAAAGATCTGGACCTGACAACCCCTAAGAGGCCTAAACCCACACTGATTTTCATCCAATTGGTCTTCGACTAATACTCGCACTTTCCTTTCAACAATACCTGAGAAGATTTTACGCACAATGCTGATTAAAGAGATACCTCTGCAGTTGTTACGATCTTTTCTGTTTCCATGTTTAAAGATTGATGTGATTACTGCTTTTCTCCAGTCTGATGGAACCTGTCCCGACTCCCAGGCCATTTCAGTTATCCTGTGTAGCCATTTAAGACCTGACGTTCCACTGTATTTGATGAGTTCTGACTTAATTTCATACACCCCAGCTGCTTTATTGCACTGCAATCTATTGACCATTTTCTCCACTTCCTCAAATGTGATCCTATTTCCATCATCATTCCTATCCCATTCTACCTCGAAATCTGAAACATTGCTGATCGTATTTTCACCTACATTGAGCAACTCTTCAAAATATTCCCTCCATCTGCCTAAGGCATCCACAGGATTCACCAGCAGTTTTCCTGATATGTCCAAAATACTTGTCATTTCCCTCTTACCTCCCTTTCGAAGACTGCTTATTACACTCCAGAATGGTTTTCCAGCAGCTTGACCCATAGTCTCCAACCTGTTTCCAAAGTTTTCCCAAGATTTCTTCTTGGATGCTGCAATTATCTTATTTCTCCAACATAACTTTCTCTGCCTACCTGAGTTCTAGTATGTAGCCATTTTTGATACGCCTTTTTCCTTTTACAGGCTTCCTTAACTGTGTCATTCCACCAAGCTGTTTGCTTCATCCTACTTTTACACACTACTGTTCCAAGACATTCTTTAGCCACTTCTAGTACTGTGTCCCTGTACCTTGTCCATTCCTTTTCCAATGACTGTAAGTGACTACATTCAACTAACTGGTACCTTTCTGAGATCGCTGTCATGTACTTGTGCCTGATTTCCTTATCCTGAAGTTTCTCCACTCTTATCCTCCTACATATTGACCTGACCTCCTGCACTTTTGGCCTCACAATCCCAATTTCATTGCAGATTAAATAATGATCAGTGTCGTCAAAGAATCCCCTGAAGACACTTGTGTCCCTCACAGCCTTCCTGAATTCCTGATCTGTTATTATATAGTCAATGACAGATCTGGTTCCCCTGCCTTCGCAAGTATACCGGTGATTGTTATGTTAAAACAAGAGTTTGTGATTACTAAGCCCATACTGGCACAGAAATCCAAGAGTTGTTTCCCGTTCCTGTTGGCCTCCATATCCTCTCCAAATTTACGCATAACCTTTTCATACCCTTCTGTTCGATTTCCAATCCTGGCATTAAAATCCCCCATGAGCAGAACACTGTCCTTGTCCTTTACTCTAACAACTACATCACTGAGTGCCTCATAGAAACACTATCTTATCTTTATCTGTCCCTTCGCAATGCGAATATACTGACAATCCTAATTTTCTTGCTGGACACTGTAGAATCTATCCACATCAGTCGTTCGTTTACATACCTTATTGCAACTACGCTGGGTTCCATTTCTTTCCTGATGTAAAGCCCTACACCCCATTGTGCTATTCCTGCTTTGACTCCTGACAGGTAGACCTTGTATTCTCCCACTTCCTCTTCTTTCTCACCCCTTACCCGAATGTCAGTAACAGCTAAAACGTCCAGCCCCATCTTACTTGCAGCCTCTGCCAGCTCTACCTTCTTCCCTGAATAGCCCCCATTGATATTAATAGCTCCCCATCTCATTACCATTTGTTTGCCACGTCGTATCTTAGGAGTCCCTGGTTTGTCGGTTAGAGGTGGAACTCCGTCACCTCCAAAGGTCCGAGGCATTTTGCTCTGATTGTTGCCAGCATCATATTTAAAGTATCGGGAAAGCAGGTTGCTAGCCTTACTTGCCCCGAGTCCCATTGAGTTTTACCCCTAACGGCTGAGGGACTAACCGGTGGATTTGGTAGTCTTTGCCGTATGAGCACAAAGGTGACCACGCCTCAGAATATGTCCGAGATGCCCAGCCTTTTTCCAAAGTAACTGGTATCCCGACTGTCGGGACCACTTACTTGGCCACTCATACGTTGCCCGTGGTTCATGAACTAGGACATGACTACAGGAACCCACACCATGAACCACGAGGTGGTTACCCTAGTCTTAAAATTACAAGACGAAGACGCCTTGCAGAAGCAGAAAGGGAAATATAGTGCCGATGAATTTTAGTAGGTATCTGTCTTCTACTAGAATTCACTTCGTAACGAAATTTTAAAATCCATTTCCACTTAAGTTTCTTTTCCTGAGTCCAATGCCAATTTTTTGTCCTAACTATTAAACGGTCTCAATGAATAATTTCGCAGGAGGTACTGTTAAGGTACTTACAAACTTCTATGCATAAATATTATCGAAAGTGAAATTAATCGATTTTATCACATTTACGAACCGGAAGTGAAGAAAAATTAAGCCTGAAACTCCGAAAAAACACTGAAAGTAAATGAATGCATAGAACTGTTTAACAATGTGTTGTTAAAGTACGTAAAAATCTGGTGTGTGGAAATTTAGGTCTGCACACCAAAAGCTGGTTTTTGAAACAATCGTTACATTCATATTAATAGATCGCAACTGAAAACTAATGACATTCTGAACTTCAAAGCATGGTTATTACTACATCTTTATGTAGTAGACATGATTTTAAAATTCCGTTGAAATCGGCAGATTAGAAGAAAAATCAATTTCTTGGGTGGAGTCTCCCCTTAAAGAGGAATTTATGAACGTTAGGTTTTGTCGTTTGGAGTAACAAGTAAGAATATTTATTTCACTTTACTGACAACATATCGGCATTGCCACAGACACATTGGCCTATTTGAGTTCTTCCTTACGTCATCGTCAGTGCAACCACTTCGATACAACTGCCAGCTGCAGCTATTTCCTTATGATAGTCTAACCGCTTACTACGGTTTTTATTTTCAGTGTCTTTGGTGTTACGTAGAATGTCTTCTTACTGTATGTTGGCGGCCACATATCAAGTAAACTTTGAAGTCACTTTACAGATTCACCCTCTGACTGAACGAATATTTTTGATCAAAATAATATTTGATAGTTTCCCTGGTATACGTAAAAAACGTCAAAATGTTTTATCTCAATACTCTTCCCATTTCGTAGAGGAGGGAAAAGAAAGAAACACCTGTAAGTCAAAATTCATTTGTAGTAGTTGCAAAACATTAGGATACTCGAAAATAAAATATGTGACGTATCATATCTGCAATTTAATTTTCCACGCGTCACAAAAATTCTGTGCTAATAGTCTCACAGAAATTCAGGAACTTCACCTATTGCAGACACAGTTAAGGAGGAAATCCGTTAATTGTGGCGATGTCCCTAGTGGAGTGACACGACCTCCATTGATGTGCCAGTCAACTTTCGTGCTAGTTGATTCGAATGAACGGAAATATTTGCATAATTTGTACGAGTATATTATTATAAATAAAACAAATTTGACTACAAACAAGGAAGAAAATGAATCAGCTTTGATCACTAAATGTAGAAAGTGTCTCCACCCAGTAGGTGATGGAAAGTGAACTACACTTTTGCGATACTTAAGGACTAGATAGATATACTAACGAAACGTTACCTACTCAGTAGGAATGCATCCAAGTGCGAGAACACTTTGCCAGAGGTCTCCTGGTTGTGCACAGAAAGTTGGACGCCACATTACGTGTCAGCGTGGCCATAATCCCAAGTGGGACTGGTCACGATACATGGAGCAGTGCATGGAACGGTAGAAAAGACGGTTTCTGTGTGTAAGCGAGGAGCTACAGTGCACTGTTGTTGTTGTTGGTGGTGGTGGTCGTCTTCCATTGTAACGTGGCCCCGAAACAACACTCGGGTGACTTCAGACGGGGAAGTGACATTGGGAAATTTGAGGAGAGACTAATTCCGGCGAGTGTAGCCCAGCGCTTTAGTACTACACGATGCAGTGTTTCACGTGCATGGCGAGCGAACAGACACTGCTGTCTGAAGGAAAGGTGGGTTATCTACAGCAGCAAATGAAACTAATTGTGCAACAGGCAAGATGAACATACATCAAACAGGGGATGCAGTTGAAACCACATTTAACAGGCACGCAATCTCAAGCTGTACAGTGGCAAGGTGACTCCATTGGGGGGTGGAGGGGGTTGGCCTCTGCTCCACGACCAGTACTTTGTGTTCCCTGTAAGTAGGCCGTTTAGGTTTTTTTTATTGGTAACGCCACTAGCGCTCTGTATGACAATCAGTGGCTGTGCTGCATGCAGTCTGTGACTAGCTTGCATTGTTGTTTGCTATTGTGGTGTTGGGTAGCTGGATGTTAACAGCGCGTAGCGTTGCGCAGTTGTAGGTGAGCCGCCAGCAGTGGTGGATGTGTGGGTGGGGGGGTGGGGGGGGGGGGGGGTGGGAGGGGGGGGGGGAGAGGGTGGAGTTTTGAGAGCGGATGATCTGGACGTGTGTCCATCAGAGACAGTAAATTTGTGAGACTGGATGTCATGAACTGCTATATATATAATGACTTTTGAACACTATTAAGGTAAATACATTGTTTGTTCTTCATCAAAATCTTTCATTTGCTAACTATGCCTATCAATAGTTAGTGCCTTCAGTCGTTAGAATCTTTTATTTAGCTGGCAGTATTGGCGCTCGCTGTATTGCAGTAGTTCGAGTAACGAAGATTTTTGTGAGGTGAGAATTCATGAAAGGTATAGGTTATTGTTAGTAAGGGCCATTCTTTTGTACGGATTACTCAAAGTCAGATTGCGTTGCGCTAAAAATATTGTGTGTCACGTGAGTGAATAGTACGTTTAGTTTTGCTCAGCTGTTTGAAAATCAAACATAAGATGTTTATCAGCACAGTAATTCATTAATTTTTCTAAGGGGACATTACACCCGTTGTCACCCACACATTCGCGACATCGTTTGCGGTGGACCAGACCAGCGAGGTGTAGGGTCGCGTACACATCTCCGATGAGAGCAGATTCAGTTTGATCAGTGACTCCTGACACGGTTAAAGCACAAACGTAATGCACACAGGAATGTCGAACCTGACAGTTTTGTTGCACCAGATGCCACGGTGAAGGGAATGAAGTTGCATGGGCGTACTGACCTGCAAATCTTTGACCACGTACACTTAACGTTAGTTTGACACTGTACTACTGCCCAACTACATCTTTTTTCAGGGGGGTGCATGCGTTCCTTACTTTATTTTCATTTATGGCAATGCGCGACCGCAGTGAGTACGCAGGTGGGGAAGCTCTTGGAACGAAAGATATTTGGCGATTGGACTGACTTGCCCGTTGCCCGACTTTAATTCCACAGTGCACAGTGGAATGCGTTGGGCAGACGTGTAGCAGCACGTCCACATGCAACTAAGACCATCCGGAGGTACCGCGCTGGTGGCAGTAATGGAATCGCCCAAAATAACTCCGCAGCAAGGTTGTGGGCAGCCTGGAAGCATGTTGCAGAACGGGCATTGCTGTCCGTAGTGATCACACACCATATTAAGAACCACCTCTCTCCTCTTGTAATGTCCAGGGAACCGTCCTAAATCGTGGGGACATTAGTGTAATTCTTGTCTTCGAATAAACCTGTCATTTCTGTTCGTCTTATTGCATATTTCTTTCAGTTATCTTCTTACTACGCTTTACCATTTCTTTCTGCCTATAGTCCAAGTTCCTTTGAGGTAATTTGCTTCTCAGTGAAACGCCTTACGGAACTTACTTTCGTCCGTAAGTTTTGCACGCCAGTGTACATTTACGTAGAAAGTTGTCTTGTCGCCTGTTCTAATGAGTACCATGTACACGGTACCATCGTGTGATATATAGGGTCTGCCAATTAAGTGAAAGACTACGAATCTTTGCGGCATCTATATAATGACGTATCTTAATAATATGAATATTTATATATGTGTAGAGAGAGAGAGAGAGAGAGAGAGAGATATTGATTTTTCATTGAGAATTTTACTTTCAGTCGTAAATGGTACCTGAATTTTGGTCGCTGCCTACTTGAACGATCAGCTTCTGCACCAGTTGGTGATTATTACAATTTGGAGGAAGTTCTTGTTCAAGGTTTAAAATACGACTTAGTTACTTGGCCGTATTGCGGATAGCTTTGAGCCCAAGTTTTCGTAGCTTTTCATACCGAAGGGAGCACTGTTTTAAGTAAATGAGATCAAACACCAATCTGCTTTTCGTGAGAAAAGGAGATTTGACACACAAACTTCCTTCAGACTACACGTCTTTCTACATCAAAATTTGTCAGTTGACTTCAGCACCATACTATTGTACAAAAACATAATCCAACTACTGTAATTAATAAATTATGAGAGGTTGTTACTTATCGAACGAAAAACTGTAGGGAATGCATTTCTTTTCACGTATTTTAGTGAACTTTGTACACTTACAATTCTGTCGATTGATAGACGGCGACGACAATGGAGTTCACTTTTTCCAAAAAAAAAAAAAAATCTATCCTTCACTTCCAGAAAATTTGTATGCATAAATGTTTGGCAACTCTTACACATACTTTACTGTTTTTTCACTAAAATATCAATTATTATTAAATGTAAGAATACAGTCTGAGCGACGGCCTAGCAACACGTCCTCTTTCCGCAAGATACATATTAACAGTACTTTTTTTAATGAATCTATTGCCTTTTTTTAATTACAGTCCATACTCAAAGATTCACAACTACTATCGCTGCGGGGATTGCGCGCTAAAGAGTTTGCTGTCCAGCTGCGCTTCACTTCACGTACTTTTTGAATCATATTTACATGTACAGTATTTACATACGTTACTGAGCTTCTCAGAACAAAATCAGGCACAAATTAGTTAAAAAAGAAAAGCAGTGAGGCGCGCGCGCACACAACATTATACAGCATACCCTGCTGAAGTCGTTGAAGTCTATTTAATAAGTGACAGCAATATAGAAAAACTGCAGTCGTCCAACAGAGGAAAAGCGACTGCGCCCGATCGAATCGCTGTAAGATTTCACACGGAATATGCGAAGGAATTTGCTAAAAAAAAAAAAGCAATCTACCGTAGGTCACTGGAGGACCGAAGCGTTCCTAGCGATTTGCCATTTTTTCCGGTCACTCCCGTTTTGAAAAAGGCTCGAACATGCGCGCGCAACAGGCATATATCGCGTACGTCAATATGTTTTAAGATTTTGGAACAGTGTTCGTGTTCGCGTATTCACTTTTTGGAGCCCGGAAATCATCTCTGTACGATACAATATTGATTCCGCGCTGTCTCCATTCGTCCAAAAGACACAAAGCCTATTGATGCCGGCACCCAGATAGATGACGGCACCCAGTTTGATGCCGTGTTCCTTAACTTACAGAAGACGTTCGATTCAGTTCCACACCGTCACCTCACGAACAGAATACTAGCTTAACGAAGAGCAGACAAGCTTTATATTTGGATCAGAATAGAATGTAGCAAGTCATTCTTCAGTGAGAAGAAAAGACGCCAGAAAGATTCATTGTAACATTGTCATTCTGGGACCAGTACCAGATGGGGTTGGTAGAGTACATGCGGGAGATCCGAAGAAGACCAACGCGTTTCCCCACAAGTTGGTTAGAAAGGGCTAAAGTGTTGCAGAAATGCTCATCCAACTCCAGTGATTGGTTTTTTGGGGCACTCAACTGCAAGGTCATCAGCGCCCATACGAAGTCCCAATTTCTAGTGTCCAATTTTTACTCAATCCAATCTAGCCACTGCCACGAATGATGGTGATTATGAAATGATGAGGTTAACAGCAACACCAAGGCCCTGTCATCCAACTCCAGTGGTGGAGATGGTAATACAGACGTAGTGCCTCATGGAGTGGTGATTACCGTTAAAATTTTGAGAGCAAATGTAACCACAAGAGCCAAAAAATGGTTCAAATGGCTCTGAGCACTATGGGACTTCCAAAATGGATCCCCAAGAAATGCCACAAAAGTATTCCCCAAACCTTAGCGCTCGCTTGACTGCTGCAGAATCTTTCCTTCCAAATGTTTCACGCCGTACGCTCCAGTGGCCATCTGTCCGACGGAGCATAATACGTGGTTCTTCTGAAAAGGCCACCTGTCGCCCCCTCAGTGAAAATCCAGTTACGGTATTGGCACGTCAATTCCGGCCTTCGTCGCCAATTAACAGCTCAACATGAGTGCATGAAACAGACGCCTGCAGCAAATATTCGCTGAACAGTTGGTTGAGCAGACACTTTCAGTTCATCTGGACAGTCACTTTCACTTCGGACGCACAAATGTCGGCAGCCTTTGTTCTGTCATCTATGGCCCACGGTGCGTCGATACCAGTTGTGGATAACGCCATTTTATCACGCACGGTATACTTTAATCGTAGCAGCACGTAAACAGTTCACAAACTTAAACGTTTCGGATATGCTTCACCCGTTGGTCCGAAAGCCACTGACCACGTCGGTTTGGCAGTCAGATAAATGACTCCGTGTCTGCATTACAACAACGACTGCAATGTATGCTGCGGTCCCCCGACGAGCTTTGTATACCTCCACTGCTAGCAGTACCACCCGCCGACTGTGAGTGGTTATTACACATTGACGTCGAACACAGGCGGTGGTCACAATGTGACTGTACCGTGTAGATCTGGATATGGCTTCTACGTCAGACTTCTGTTTCTAACATCTCTTAATATGGTTGTAAAGCGCCGACTTGCGTCTGTAACCTTCAGCCTATTTCTTTCACTGTTAGGACAAGCCTGTCATCCTGCGCTTCCGCATATCGTTGCCCATAGTTCTTCTGACTTATGGCCTGAATATAATACTATAGCTTCCCTAGCGAGACCTCTGAATGAGCGTATTGTAATTTTTCCTCCTATCTATGTAATTATGTAGTTCTCAATTCGTTCGAGCAATCAATCATTCATAATAGGAGAAACAGTCATAGCTCAGTAACTCGAAATGATTCAGAAATTTTACTTGTTAGAATGAAATCAGGCCTGATTCTTCTTCTCTGCAGGCTCTTGCTTTGCGGCAGTGTGCTAATCTGTAGAAATAAAATGCCTCGTAATTTTGGGAGCGTTGTATAATCTGTCGGGAAACCTCAGATCAAGCGGATGTTTGGCTTTGATGAAGTTTAACCTTCTGAAGAAGTAATGGAGCTCTTTGATTATTAAATGCAGGTTCGTATCCAGTCTTTCGGAAGTTCCCTTCTGCTTAACAACTACGCAATATATCGATGAATATCATTAACTCTCATATGTCAAATACACATCTTTCGTATGAAGGAGCAATATTTAGATATTTCCCTTTTAATCCTACAATTTCGTATCAGTTATCTTTTGTCATAAATCTCAATATTCAGATTACAATTCTTCCAACAATGCTCAGGCTAATAGGCACGAAGACAATCTCTAACAACCACCAGAGAGTACTACAAAGAATAATTACGCGCTCATGGCATAGCTATTGTATGAAACTACTTTGCGCATGGATTCTGCGAGTGTGAAGATATAAATTAGTAAACGTCATTCAAGGGTAGAACTGTATCAGAATAATTCATCGAATATAAAGAGATATTACAGTGTCGCCGAAACTGTATGTCGATTAGAACTGTATGCTATACCAAACTCGTATCCTGAACTTAGTCATTCGCGAGCAATATTTTGCTGAGTACACTACAAGCATCAGACTGGCATTACTTATCACAGTGGAGCACCAAGTAACTTTTTCTTTAACGTTTAATTTAGATCAGAAAACACATGCAACTGAGGACGACGACGATGGGAACACCAGCTCGCTGGTTAACTGTAATTCGTAATACAATAGGATCTCCACTGTGGTAGAAACTGACTTCTCGCAGGAAACAAGTTCGATGTCCTCATTGGCTTGTAAATTACCAGCAGTGTGTACGTAAATACTGGCCCAAAGACGTCATTTCCATCCGGAATCTAATGTTCCAGAGCCAGGTAGCAGGAAAATCGGTCGACTGTCATGAATAAATCAAATCGGCAAAGTACATACTTTAAGGCCGGAGGCCGTGAGAATGGAAATGGGGAACGATACAAAATTAGCCTTTACGTGTTGCTTTTAAAGTTTTCCTTCCGTTCGTCGAAAGTGATAATGAAGTACGTGTTAGAGGTTTCTCAAGTCCAACTTCTGTTACAGCTTCCTGGAGCTCCTGCCACGCGAGATCCCCGCAGTGACACTGCACGATCCAGCAGTTTCTCCGAGATGACTTCAATACAAATGGAATCTACTACACAACGACGTAGCTTTCAAGATCGTAGTGTAATATTACGTACACACAGTAACTGACATCTCCAAAGCAGAAAATTTTATGTAAACTTCCAGAGTCACCGAATCCGATGGTGATGTCAAAGAAATGGTTACCAGATTGATGGGTTCTTTCAACCCTTATTTTATATCTCTACCAATGACCAACCACTTTCAGAGAACACAAAAGCTACCCCGATGAACTGGAATTGGCGAGCCAAGATAAAGCTTTTGAAGGTGTTTAACCACGCAAAACAGAACCATTGAGGAAGTTGAACAACTACTCTCAGTACCTTGACAACCTCGTCCAAACCGAGCTAAAACCCAAATGCGTGCTGTCGTCTTATGCACAAGCAGGAACGTCGCAAACTTATTACATGGCAAGCGACAGTTAATACGCCCCATCCGAAATGTCTAGGATTCACTCTGGTCAGTGCTCTGAAGAACAAGTAGCAGTGTTGGAATACGAGGATTACGGTGGCAAAGAGAAATAATATGTATCTCAATATCACTGGGAGCACGTGGGGCTTTCGACCCCACACCCTGGTAACGACGGCACCGTAATGCGTTGCAGTGTAGCACAGTATGTGTGCCCAGGCTGGTACAAATCTAATCACGCAACCATAGCAAACTAGGCACCAAATGAAGCGTGCAGACCTGTTACAAATTCAGTCGATAAAATTCTTCCGGGAGTGTGACCGCATTGCCAATGTGTAAAATTCTCCAACGTTTCGGTCACTGTTGTAGTTTGCCCTTTTCAGAGTGTGTGTTTTTTGTTAACTAAAGAAAAACCTCGAGGAAGGTCATTTGCAACCGTGGCCGAAACGACTGAATTTTACACACTGACAATGCTGTCACATACCCAGAAGAATATTACGGATTGTGACAAAGGCCGCGGCAGCCTAATCTTACATTCTTACAGGTTGTTTGGAATCTGCACCACTTGTGAAATTCCACCGGCTCGCAGGCAGAGCACCCCCGGATAAGAGGGGGGCGTTCAGTGAGTAATGAAAAATTCCTCGATGGTTTCACAACAAATACTCAATTTTTCAACCGAAATTGGTTGAGAAAAAATTTTGCGACTTCAGCCGTGGTGAGTTCCAAGCAGAGTTCTGTCATTGAGTTTCTTTTGCCGGAAACCACAGCATCGCAGATATTCGTAGGTGCTTGCATAATGCCTACGGAGACCTGGCGGTGAGCGGAAGTACGGTGAGTCGTTGGAGAGATGTTTGTCATCGTCGCGAAATACCGCGCAAACATATCTTCCCCGTGCAGGCCTGCTGCACACAGCTGTGATTCCTGCAATGTTGGAAAGTGCGAACACTCATTCGAGGTAAACAATGGGTCTCAATCTCTCCTTGGGTTCCTCGCCGCCCAGCAAGACTTAGATCTGTTTGGCTCAACGAAGGATGCACTCCGCGGGAAGCAGTACGTGGATGAGGGCAAAGTGCTTGATGCAATAAGACGTTGGCTCCGATGTGTCGACCAATGGAATGGTACCATACGAGAATACGGGCCCTCCCAGTAAGGTCGCGTGAGGCCGTGGCGTTGACTGGAGCTTATGTGGAAAAATAAGATTTTGTAAACGAAAGAGTGGGGCACAAAAAAGGTATTGAAATCCTGCAGAAAACGAACCTGCTTTCAGAAGAAAAAACTGTTGCATTACTTAGTAAATACCGCTCGTATTTGTCATGAGTTAATTGCTAACAGAGAGATGGGGTCATGCTCATCAGTAAACCCGTTAGTCAGACGGCACGTTCGTTGGCTCTACGGTTGAGGTCAAGCAGCAGCTTCCCGAAGACCACTTCAGCCTTGCGAACAGCAGCAGCAAGAAACTGTGGTTTCATCGATTTGAGAATAACTCTTCCTCGCTTCTCCCTTCGAAACCCCTTCCACTTGGTAATGGAAAGCATTTTATCGCGTGAAACTCACTCAGTCGTCTTCATTCTGGAGTTGGACGATCGAGGAGTATCCTCCATAAACGATACTTCCCTGTGGATGCCACCCATTCTGGCTACGGAGAACCACATCAAGGAGCACCTACTGGATAATCAACTGTCCCCGTATCCTTCACAGAAAGTATGTTTACGATTCCGAGCTCGATTAAAGGGTCAAGATTTTGGTCAACAGTGGAGTAAGTTTATTTTCTCTCAATTGCTTTTAATATGTTTGTTTCTGACTAACCGATAAAGGGATAACCTCACCTGAGAGGTTTCCATTTACTTCATATTAAGTCGGCAAGTTGAGAGTGGTTTGTTGGGAGTTTCTCCTCAACTATAAAAAATTACATTACATGTTATTCGGTCCGGTCATGGTTGCCGCATTTCACATATCAGTTTTTACATCTGCAAGCGTCTTACAAAAACCACTTATTTGACAATCATACGTGAAACATTTCTTCCTTGCCGATTGGCTATGTCTTCTATAAAAACTTTAGCTTTAATTTAGGAATTAAAATGAAAAATTCCACACATATAATCACTCACGTATCTCATAATTTAAGTTAGGATTTCTTGTTTCTAGGAATGGCTATATCTGCTCCCATTTACACTTACCACAGAAGGGTTAACCTTGTCTCACTTTTTATGATTCCGTATCTGTAAAACTGTATACTTACAGGATAATTATGTGGTTATTTGCCCATCTGTGCGTCAAGGCCTTTCTCTTTATTACAGGAACGGGTAGAGATAAAATTTTAAGTAGTTTTTCGAACTAACGGAGTATCCCGCATTGTCAGGGTATTTATTTTATCACAGTAAATCTTTGCAGACGATAAAAAATGTGTGTACATAGATATGGTTGAATCTATCCAGGGACTTACGAGGAGTTTTTCACCTACTTTGCCTGTATACGCACATGCCACGTGTATTTCACACACACACACACACACACACACACACACACACACACACACACACACGTGTGCGTGCGTGCGTGCGTGCGTGTGCGCGTGATATTTCACCCTGTGTGTCTGGTGAATTTCGCTCTGCAATTCTGTTTCCGTGCAGCTCAGTATATATGACGACACATCTGCCGAACTGTGTGTCGTACAGTGATATTTTTTGCAGGTACAGTAAGTGATGTACGTGAATACTGTACATACTGTAATACCTTTAGTAATCCATTAACTTGTTCTTTCATCATTTGGTGACAAGATAGGGACAATACCAGGATGGGGAGGTCGGGGGGGGGGGGGGGGGGGGAGTGTAAACGATACAGTCTCGTGAAGGTTAGAAATGACTTGCAAAGTTCGTTGCAACTTACGGAGTATCCTCATTCCCAAATAGTGGATGAATAGATTGCTGCTTGCGGGTCGTGGGCTACGGTTCTTATTACCACAGTGGTTCTTATTACCACAGTGGTTCTTTCCAGTGATATGTGAGAAGTTTGGCTGAAAGTGATGCAGAGGTTTAGGAGGAGATTATGAACGTAGACACATATTTTATAGTATCTATGATACTGAAGTCTGTGGTGCCTTGGCGTGTAACATTTGAGCTAAGTCGATGAAGTCAAAAGAAACGGACACTAATGTCCCTCGAGACTCGCAAACATAGTCCTCAGAACATAATTGAGTTTGTAGCGCAAATCCTATTCACACTTGCCCGAGCAGCACAGAAAACCATTCAATGAAGCAAAAACGTAACGATTAAGTGTTCTATGAATCTAACAGCATATGAAATGAAAGGAATATTTAGATAGGTAGAAGTAAACAACTTTACTCTTTCTGGGGAGTTACAAGAACGAATCATCAGTTTTTAAACAGAACATTTATCATGAAGTCAATGTATTTAAATTGAGTACAAATTTAAATTGAACAATTGTAAATTTTAGGCAGGGACCCAGAAACGATGGAAGTTTCAGTTTTGGATGCAACTTAACGGACTGCGTTCAGACAGGTGATCTGGTGGCGGAACAATGCTGAAAGTGAGGCGTTCGAAAGAATGCCTATGTTCCTAGATGCACAAGTCAATGTGCCTTCTAAACGACCGGCAGACAGGATGTAAAGCTGCTGGTGTCACAGAGCTACTAGCTTCCACGATGTGGTGTTTGTATCGTCACACTGCAGGTAGGAGTAGACACACAAGCAAGACTGTCACGGATATGGGCGTGGAATAAACTTGGCATACTCGTTCAGTGAGTACTTCACGCGTTGGTAATGGTTGGCGAATAGCGACACGACGCCAATGAAGTAGCCACGACTTATGCCGTGAGGTATCCCACTCAAAGAGCACTATCAGCCATAACGTTCTTACGTGCTGGACAACGATTACGAGGAACAGCTAGCTCGGGAAATGCGGCAGTAACAGACGAAGACGGCGAGAAGGGGGATATGAAATCTTTAGTTTCAGGTGCAGTAATCACGAATCTCGTGTCAGCTTCCGTGAAGTTGCTGCAGTCACAGGCGTCAGCCTTACATCTGTGTGGCGAATCATACGTTACAGGTGAAACCTGTAACAGTGTCTGTTACTAACACGGGAGCTGCATGGGAACGGCTTCAATCGAAGAGTTGTATGGGGCGATCAAAAAAAGTTTGACAGCATTGCTACAGCGTGTACGTAACGTAGCGCGACTCCGATGCGGGTGTATATGCACAGACATGCATGCAGGGAGTTAGTGTGGTATTCGGGTCCTTCCGACGTGCGTACTGTAAATATGGGAAAGTTAACTGCGGTGGCATTACCAAATGCGCCCAAATAGGACTAAGGTGGTTTTTTGTTTTCTGGGTTGCCGAAGGATAAACACCGGTAGGGATCTAATGGAAAATTAAGAATGTGTAAGTGTGGCGATGTCGGTCGAAAAACACCGCTGTGATATGGTGCGTAACAACGGGTGCAGCAGATGACGCACGCCGTATACCCCAAGTGTCGTGAGGTAGAAGTTACGCCAACTCAAGTGGGAGAGACTCCAACACCCGCCCTTTTGTCATCTCTCCCAGGCGATTATCACGCCTTCGGTCCCTTAAAGTTATGGAAGGGTCGGCGATTCCCGTCGGACGAGGACGTTCAGCAGGCAGCAACTGACTTCTTCACGCAGCAGGACACGGTGTTATGCTAAACCGTTATCTTCAACTTGGTACGTCGCTGGGATAATTGCCTCAAAGCTCACGGCTGTTTTGCCCGATTGGCATATCGATTCCGGATTGCACAACCTCCGAACGGGAACTGGTTGATAGTTCCTTACACTTTCTGCGAAAATTCCACGAACTTCACTCTGTACACCTTAGAAAGTACAATACAGGTCTGTTCAAAAAGAATGAACACATTTCTAACTTTTATTGTTTGCAAACTACAAAAGTTAGGAACAATTACAATGTTCCTGGAAAGGTAAGTGACCATTATGAGCACCATGTGTTACACGACGAGTAAGAAAACTGTGGGTCATTTCCTGCCACACACGAAGCAGCTGGTCTCTCGTTATCGAATTCACAGCTTCAACACGGCGGTGTCGCAGACTCAAGAATGTCAGGCATATGGGAGATAAAAACGCAGTGGTTTAAGTAACCCTTCAGATGGAAGTCAGTATGTGATGTTTGCAGACCTGGGAGCCCATCGGCGATGATGTTTATCATCTGTTCCTCCTCTTCCAATCCACCGTCCTGGAATGCTGTTATTCAGGTAACGTTGGACGTGCTTAGAGCGTTTTTATCCCCCCTATGCCTGATACTCTAAAGTCTGCGACAGAGTATTGTTGGAGCTGTCAATTTGATGAAGACCAGCTACTTCGGGAAATGAGCCACCGTTTTTATACTTGTCGTATAACATGGTACTTCTAATGAATGCATTAAAGTTTGAACTTTCTGGAACGTTGTAATGGTGTTTCT
Source organism: Schistocerca gregaria (assembly GCF_023897955.1). Classification (NCBI taxonomy): domain Eukaryota; kingdom Metazoa; phylum Arthropoda; class Insecta; order Orthoptera; family Acrididae; genus Schistocerca; species Schistocerca gregaria. The sequence continues at coordinate 393,487,324 of NC_064927.1, read as the reverse complement.
ATATTTTGTAGTTTGGAAGCAATAAATAATTGAAATCTGTTCGTGCTTTTTGAATAGTGATGAACATCAATGGGACCGATAAAATCCTAGGTGGATAAGTCAAATAGATGATCAGAGGGTAGTTAATACGTTAATGTATAGAATGTTTCACAGGCGCTCTGATAGGCAAGATGTATCGAGATTTTATCGTCGACAATTTAATTGCCCAGTATAGATATTAGGGGCCGTATGTAAGTGCAGCATAACCAATGCCTATGTCTTCTGCGCGTGATGTAGAAGTAGTAAACAGATCTTCTCGAAGCTGGCTAGGACGCACTGGTACTCTGAAACATACTGCAGGGTCTTCAACTTTTGCAGTACTGTCTTCCTCAGTTGCCTGTAATATTACGGTATATGGATAATTTTTACTTTTTGGACCGTCTGACACCTGAATGAAAATTTTCGTGCTCCTCAGTTGGCCTCACAAGGGCTAAATGCACCCATCTTGCAACAGCGCTCAGCAGACCGGATGGTCACCCATCCAAACGCTAGCCCAGTCCGACTACGCTTACCTTCGGTATTCTGACGGGATCTGGTGTTACTACTGCGGCAAGGCCGTTGGCTGTTTTCTAAAACCACAAGTAATATTCTACACTAGTCACAGCCGTTTGTCGTTTAACAGTAAAACGGTTTTTTTAAAATAACAATTTTAAGTGCGCTTAGAGTGAGCCAGGTGAAACTGAACCAGTAATCTTGAGTTATACGAAGGCCACCTTGATAATTTCATAGACTTGCTGATCGGAGTCTGTTACCACTGTTTTTGGATGAAGACAGTTGCCTCTTCCTAGATTCATCATGGACATGCTGTAATATATTCAAATGTTTCCTGGTTATCTTTCTATAAGACTGAGCACTAATGGTATGTAAGAAATTCGAGATTAACTGCGGCGGTTCTAGAGTAACCGGAGAAAGTTTCGCTCCATACTTTGAGGTATAACCCATTAATGTAGTTTCCCGCTGACAAAGGTGTTGTACATTGGAGACGGTTGAAAAAAAAAAAACGATCGTTTTCCGTACAATTATTAAGCACAAAGAACTTCGCCTTCTACAGTTGTCACCCCCATCGGGGAAAGAGGCAATCCGATTTTGGCCATTTCGGCATACTCTTCAAACGGGCATGGGTAACATCGTTTTGAATATACCTTACATTCTTCCTCTTCAATCTGTTCACGGCCGTCGCCTTGTCATCTGCTTTGTGTATAAGCTTTGACAGTCTCATCTAATACACTGCATTTTGTTTTCACCGAATTCGGTGACATTCTCCTGTTTAAGAAGTGTTCCGGAACTCTCGTGTGGTCAGAAGAACCTTCCAAACTCTAAAAAGTTGAAGTAATTTAGCAGGCTATCACGAATGTTTGTTACAGCATAGACATTCACATTCTTAAAGTCCTAGAACTCTTATGTAATGTTTGTATATATAACCACAGTAGGTTAAATGCATGTTACCAAGATCACTAAATTGGTTACAAAACGCGACTTTCTGCCATGTTTCTCGCTTTCGTACCTAACTACACGATGAAACACTGTGATTCCGTGCAGATGTGTTTCTGTCGTTCACAGAACTGGGCCCGGACCTAGGGTCGGGCCGTCCTGCTACCTGAGTGCGGAGTTGCCGAATTCGAATGTGGGATTTACTGCCCGTTTCACAGTACCCCTCGTGTGGTCATTAAAAGTTGCCAAGTTAAGAGTCCGACGGCTACGCCGAACACAAGGCAATGCCGTCAGCGCTCCCATAATCTGCGACGGGAGCTGACCTGCCAGTCTGGCTTTCCGCGATCTGTCAGGTTGGTGCTGTCCTAATCTTGTCCATTCACTCCTGGCGCCCGTGCTGAGCGGGAACAAAGCTGCCTTCCGCATCGGCCTACTTGATCTGGGCCGGCGCGACGGGCCATTAGGTGTCAGGGAAGGGACCCCGGAAAGAAAAGCTGACGCCTGTGGCCCGGGAATCACCACAGCCCGCTTCCGCCGCTCTGACACGCCAAGGTCAGCAGTGCTCTTCTTCACGGTCCGCACCATTCATAGTTTGTGCCAGCGTCCTTCAAAAACCTCTTCTGCCGAATGAATCTGGGCTGCTGTCAGTTGTCAGAAACGGAATGCTGAATGGAAAGTTGTTATGTCTCAATTATCAGAACGACGTCACCGGCACACCTACTTCTACACTATCTGATCAAAAGCACCGAACACCTGGCACTCAACACGTATGTAGTGCGTCCACCCTTTGCTTCAGACACCACCTTCACTACAGGCAAAGTGGACGTTCCACGTTACCCTTAGGGGCCCACCAGATTTAGATCGCAACTCTCGACAGGCCAGTCCCTTTCAGAGTGTCATTGCCAACGAACTGAAACGTCCCCTTGGAAAAATTAATGAATGACTGTGCTGATAAACCTCTTACGTTATTTGATTTTCAAACAGCTGAGCAGAACTGAACGTACTCAGACTTTTCGCTCTTTGCCTATTCTGGTAAACACAACTGACATTTTTAGCGCAACGCAATCAGACTTTTAAAAATCCCTACAAAAGAATGGCCCTGACTAACAATAATCTATACCTTTCATCAATCACTTACCTCACAAAAATCTTCGTTACTCTAACTACTGCAATCTGCAATACAGCGAACGCAACTACTGACAGCTAAATAAAAAGATTAAAACTACTGATAGGCATAGTTAGCAAATGAAAGATTTTGATAGAGAACAAACCATGTATTTATCTTAATAGCGCTCATTATATATATATATATATATATATATATATATATATATATATATATATATATACAGCAGTGTTACAAATTTACTCTTTCTTATGGACACACGTCAAGATCAACCGCTCTTGGAACTCCGCCATCTCTCTCCCCACATCCACCACTGCTGTCGGCTCACCTCCAACTGAGCAACGCTACGGGCTGTTAACATCCAGCTACCCATAACTACAATAGCAAACAACAATGCAAACCAGCCGCAGACTGCACACAGCACAGTCAGTGATTTTCATATAGAGCGCTACGTGGCGTTACCGATATAAAAACGTAAACAGCCTACTTACAGAACAGTTGCCTCGCAGCTGCATTATGACAGAGTGCACTGTCTCGCTGATTCAGTCATCTCCGAATAACTAATTCTCTACTGAAACTTCCTGGCAGATTGAAACTGTGTGCCCGACCGAGACTCGAACTCGGGACCTTTGCCTTTCGCGGGCAAGTGCTCTACCATCTGAGCTAACGAAGCACGACTCACGCCCGGTCCTCACAGCTTTACTTCTGCCAGTATCTCGTCTCCTACCTTCCAAACCTTACAGAAGGTACGAGACGAGATACTGGCAGAAGTAAAGCTATAAACTCATCCGGCAGGCTGTCAACATCAGACACTACATGAGCCCTGTGGACCAAAGTTTTCAGAACACTCATAATTTGCGACAGCAAACCGTAAGATTAACAAGGACCCCACATCTCGGGTTGGGAGGAAAACAGCATCGCTTCTGAACTCCAGTTGTATGCCAAAAGAAGTCGCCAACAAACTGGAGGGCCACAGCTCTGTGTGCCGAAACTGTATCTACCGTATAGTACCTAGGAGTGACTATCCGGAGCGACATTAGTGCAATGACCACATAAATCAAATAGTGCGAAAAGCAGATGCCAGACTCATTCATTCATAGGAAGAATTTCAAGGAAATTTAACTCATTCGCAGAGTAAATGGCATACAAAGCGCTTGTTCGACCGATTCTTGAGTTATTCGCTTATCTGGAATTCATACCAGGTAGAACTGATGGAAGAAAGCAGCTCAATCTAAGAGCGACACATTTCTTAAGGGGGGTCGTTTAGTCCACACTAGAGCGTTACAGAGGTACCGAAAAAGATCCAGTGGCACACGTTGCAAGAAAGAAGTTGTGCATGACAGGTTTACTGTGCAAATTTCGACAGCAGTTTTCGGGAAGTGCCAGCATATTTCCTCCCACATAGAATTCGGGTAATGACCACGACGAGAAAATTCGAGAAATGAGAGCTAATACTGGGACTTACGGACAATCCTTCCCACGTGCCATTTGTGAGTGGGGCAGGGAAAGGGAGGGTGGGAGGGAGGGAGTGAAATATGAGATAGTGGTGCCAGAAGTACCCTGCGCCGCACACCGTTAGGTAGGTTGCGGAATATGATGTAGAGACTTAATGTATTATTAGGTACTTGCTTCTCAGAAATGACTTTTTTTCGAAAATTAAGACCTAGAGCCCTTGAGGTGAATTAGATGACATCATCGCAAGCTGAGCAAAAGCCTGGCTATTACTTCTGAATAGAAGTACCACAGTCATGCAAAAAAAAAAAAGGAAGAGCGGACGCTGCATACACCCGTGTCATAGATGGCACAGGCTGGCTGGCCCTGAATGTGACTTTGCATGAAATTTACAGCACCTTTCAGGAGTGAAACGCAGTACGTAAATGTGAAAATGTTCTTTCAGAATAAAATTAACTTAGCAAACGAATTCTCACCTAGGGAGGTGGCACAGACTGGACTCTCATTCGGGAGAACGACTGTTCAAACTTGCGTCTGCCCATCCAGATTTAGGTTTTCCGTCATTTCCCTAAATCGCTCCAGGCAAGTGCCGGGACGGTTCGTTAGAAACGGCAAAGCCGATTTCCATCCCCATCCCTGATACAATCCGAGCTTGTGCCTGTCTCTAATGACACAAACATGACGCCATACTAAACATACAACTATTAATCGCCTACATTCAACTCACATACTGTTAAAGCATAATCTATACATCTCCTTGGGAAGGGGCCATTGTGAGCGGAGGAAGTCCTTTCCGATTAGGTGTCTGAACCTACGAGTCTTTCAGTTAAAAATTGCATCACACTTTTTCTTTCATTGTTACGTGTCTGTCATCATCTGACAGACTTCAGTAGCTTATAGCTGTATGAAACATGTGTCGATAACACCAATGCAAGTCATGAAGTTAATTCAAATGGTGACCAAAAAGGAAAAGAATTACGGAGACTTAACCCTTTTGAAGTACAGTTACGAAACATCTCACACGTGTGATGACCAGAGGAAATGTAATTGTTGAAATTCTAGAAGTGCCTCCAGTCAACGTATATTACATCATCCGACAAGGATCACGTGACTGTCACTTCTCACTGATAGGTTACCTGCTGACTAATATTCACAACCACTCTACGTCAACAAAACATGACGCATCATTAGGTAATGACAAACAAACGTTAACAAAGATGGTGCATTTTGTAAAGTGATTTCTCTAAAAGGGGGAAATATTAGAGATTAGAGAAACATTTGACGCATCTGTAAACGATGTTCCTAGTCATGTACAGTAGCTGAGATGCTCTTATGTTAGTGGCGTAGTGATATCACCGAGTGAAATTCTACCAGACAAATATCTTCCAGTATCTTTCTCAATTCTAAGGGTGAGTATCTCATACTTTTACTCACACAGGCGATAATGAAGATCGCATTTTGCTCTTTACCCACTTCCCTAGTAGTACGAAGTGTTTGCAAAAAGAATGACCTGATTTCAAAACTCAATTTTTACTGGTAAACGTACTACCAACATCAGAAGAATTGCAAAATACAAAATCTTGACTTTCAGCTTTGCTGTTACAATGCTCTATGCGTAAATCACTGGCAGCACGAACAACGCGTAGATGATTGCTCAATTCGTCAAACAATATCTTTCAACTTTTCCCTTTGGTCCGTGTTTGAATAGAAACAATAACAAAATGGGAATTTAGAGTGCCTTGATGCAAAACTTTTTTTTACTTATTTATTCCCCAAACTAGTGTCAGCCACAAATACCGCTATCATCAATGAACCCACTGATGGCGATATTTGTCGCTGAAACTATTTTGGGGAATAAGTAACTAAACGACTAAGTGTTTAGCATCAAAGTGGACTCACAATCCCTGTATTGCTAGTGACAAAATTTACACAATATGTCTGTTTTTACAGCAGTTATGGCGCCTGTTATTCTGTTCTTCAGTATGTCACGAGGTAATAGGGAGATGGACACACTTTCCTTCACATATCCGCACTAGAAAAAAATCGCGTAGGGTCACTATTAAAGATCTTTAAGATCAAGAATGCTGGGCTGTGTCTCGAGCTTCCGTGCGCCCTATCCAGCATAGGGACAGGGTCACTGAGAAATGTCGTGCCAGTGTGGTGGAGTACAATAGTGTTGGAAAATGAACGCATTGTAAACATCCTGAAGTTGTAGAACAAGGTAATTCTGCAGCTTCTCAATGATACCCTGAGTCAACACTGCACAGGGCGCACAGGATACTTTGACACTGCCCTGCATTCTTGGCCTCCAGGCCGCCAGATGTGACCGCCATGCGATTTTTTCTTGTGGGGAAATGTAAAGGAGAGTGTTCCTCTCCCCTTTCTCTTGTGGCATAGATGAAGTGAAGCACGGAGTAACATACCCCATTACTTCTGTGAAATCATATGTGTAAAGTCTGTGACGAATTTAGTTATCGTCTAGATGTTGTTCATGATACTGCTGCTGATGGACACCAAGCATTTATAACAGCGTGGCTCAAACTTATTCGATATTTTGCAAACCATTCCATGTTTACAATGTGTTTTTACCAATAAATATGTTTTTAAATCATGTAATTCTTTTTAAAACACGCTGTTTTACTGTCTCCAATAATACGCTGGTAATGTAGATGGTTCATTCCTAGTATTTTACTTACTCCCCATCTCTCCCCCATCCCCTTCACCGCATCTACTCAGGGGAGAAGACGAGATTGACTAGATAAAAAATTCTGATAGCGTCTGAAGTCAACGAGGACTTCAAATGAATCCAAGAAATAGTACTGCAATACCCAATGTTTATTTAACCGGAAGAACAATCTACCTCGCGAAGACCTGAATGTAAAAGACTGTTCACGCTCTATGCGGCAAAGATTAGGACAATAAGGAATGAAAATGAAAGACACTTCCAAGGTGTGGGTATGGAAAAACGCTTAAGACGGAGGAAGTACTAAAAAGGTAAGTGCAAATAGATATTACAGCAGATAATGAGAACCTATGCTCTGGAAGGGATGCTAAAAGGAAAAAGAAGCAGAGGGAGAAAACAGCGTAGACAAAGTGATGCTTCAACATAGAAACTAATGACAAAAAGAATGACAAACGGTAAGGCGGAGAAACAGTACTATTCAAACACCTACTTGTGGGCAAGAACACAATAAAAACTAATGCATTAACGCAGTAAGCTGGGAAGATTCTTAGGTCCAATAATACTTAAAGGAATTGCACTGACAGAAGAGAAGAGCATACAGTTCGTGGCCATAATAAATACAAATTTTTAATTTGTGTGGCCGTGTTGTCCAGTTACTTTACAGTTCTTCAAAGTATTTTCGCCCTGTCGTTGCCACTACAAAAAATGCGTTTTTTTTTCTTCAGCAGACGCGTTTTGTTTTATTGAGGAAATCAGTAGTCTGTAATTACGTTATTTACATATTTATTTGCTCTAAGATAGAAGAAGAGTTCGTTAACAATGTTTTTATTCTTACACGTTTTATAAAAACACAGAAACACAGAATTACACACAAAAAATTATAGGTCAAACTAGTGAGAATGATATGTTGACAACACTACAAAACACAAACCGCAATATATACATAGGAGCATAGCCTATATATAACGTAGACCGCGCATGTATACCGCGTTAAATCTTGAAACCAACATGTAAGTCACGTGACTCGGGGGCAGAAAGCCGTCTTCCTGTCACTTGGTGCTGTGTGAAGCTGACGTTTACTGTTTCTGATTTATATCTGAAATCACAAGCACTGATTTTGACAATTCAACGAATTTTAGTACTACTACCGTTACACATGTAGTAGTGCATTTAACCTAGTTTCTCCGAAATTCCTGACAAAGCACTGGTTATCTTTCCTACATGTGGTAAAGTTGGAAAGTATTGACCGTTCTTTTTAACGAACTCTTACATCACCGTTCTGTAGTGAACTTTTTTAATGGAGAATTCTTGTAGCACGTTGCTACTACAGGAGTGGAAGACAGTTTTGCGTGCACCATTAGTTTTCAAAACATTCCACAAGAATGTGAAAAGTTTTAGTATGTTTTTTATAAGAAAGGAAATTCATTCATGTGCATACTGTCAGGTATTTAAAAAAAACAAACGCATATGTTTTCTGACTTTTGCTTAATCCAGTACAGATACCGAAACGATATGAAGATAGGAAGTGTAATATTGATTTACTTGTGTAGTGAGCTAGATATTAATAATATGTCGCCTCAAAATGTGTCATTTATCAAGTTTTACAGCCACGGACCAATATGCATCCTAACTTTCAACTCATGGAAATACCTATGCAATGATTTTGAAACAGTTCCCTTTCTCAATTGAGAATTTCATCACTTTGCGATGTGTGTATGGTCAAAAGAGAACTTCTCTGGCCATATGAAGGTCATTAATTATGCTGATGATACAACGCACAAAATTTGATCTGTAATAAAATTGCGCTGTAGTTGAAGAACCCTCAGCGATATGAATTGAATGAAGATCTACAGTAACAACAAGCAAATCTTACACTATATTACACAATGTTAATATCTCTATACTGCATTGTTATATTCATACCTACAGTAGATAAAGTGAAAAAGACGTTGCTACTTTGAAAAAAGCTGCTCCATACACAATTACACTAAATAACAGAGCAATCAGCATTAATAGATGTAAAAGGCTGAATGTTTACCAAAAATCTCAAATGTGTGTGTAATATTATGGGACTTAACTGCTGAGGTCATCAGTCCCTAAGCTTACACACTACTTAACCTAAATTATCCTAAGAACACACACACACACACACACACACACACACACACACACACACACACACGGGACGACTCCGACTCTAGCCTCCGTCGGGGCCAGCCGCACAGTCCATGACTGCAGCGCTTGAGATCGCTCGGCTAATCCCGCGCGGCACCAAAAATCTCTTTGAAGTAGTTTCAGACTGCTGGATTGATCGTCTACTCCTCCAAGACTTATCACAGCATTAAAAAATGTTCCATCAGGTCTTGAGTGAGTTTACATGCCAGTTCGGAAGGCCTTCATGGTGCAGATACGCTTCTGACAGCGTCGTACACAACTGAAGATGAATGTGGAGTTACACCTTTAAGATCTGTACTTGCTGAGCAAACCACTTAAGTTCCCTCAGGAGTTTATTTTAACGTAAACTGACAATCTTTTACTTGCCTTACATACCACCAGAAGTCAAACACTTATTTTGCGTAAAAACCAGACCTTTTTTAATAAATTAATTCCGTTTGTTATTGAAACTTAACATTTCACAATTTTTGAGAAGGAATCGTCAGAAAAGTAATGTTGCCTCCGAAACAGGTATTTCGTGTTCTACTTGTTGAAATTGTGTACTATAAGACTTCAGTGCAACAAAACCAGTATTCACTGAATAACTCTATTTGTTGTTTGCAAACAGAAACGTCAGAACGTTTCACCTGGCCACACGTAAAAATGATGATCGATGCATTAATATTTCGAATTGCAGTACTGCATGTGTAATAGCAGCAGGGCAAATTTTTCTCGTGTTAAAATCAATGCTTCAATTCAGCTATAAATGAGAAAAACTAATTATCACCTCCACAAAGTGCGTAATAGCAGGAACTTGCGTCCTCAGCCTTGCCCCGAGTCACGTGACATTCGTTTCAACGTAAAAAAAATCAAAGTTAAGGTTGCGCGCGAAAAAGTCTGCTGTAACAATGCGTATGTCTGCAGAGCAACCAAAATTTTGACCACTTCTACGAGAGTCTGAAGGAAAAAAAAAAAAAAAAATCAACGATGTGATGGCAGACGGCATTTCCCGATGTAGAGAAGACGTCAAGCGGAAATCACCGCAAATAAAAAACAACACATTGTTAACGAACTTTTTCTATCTTAAAGCGAACGATGGTTTACCTCAACAAAGCGAAACGCGCCTGGTGAAAACTCATTTCTTTGTAGTTGCTACGCCTAAACGAAAATAGCGTCAGGAATGAATACAAAGCTTTTATCTTTCGCTTATTTCGGGACGTTACCCTGGTTTATATACTCGCTTCACTTTCTTTTCCATAACGATGGTACATCAAACGGGAGACTATCCCTTAAGCTGGTGAAATTAGAGTACACGGGAAATCAACTGCCGGGCCAAACCATGGGCTCAGTGGAGGACACCTTTGTGAGCGACCGCCCGACGAGCTTTACTTGAAAGACAGGACAGAGAAGTTTCTCGCCGCCCCCCCCCCCCCCCCACAAATACATCACAGTGGCTAATTTACCCCACAAGTGGTCCTTGACGAGTACTTCTATAATAGCAGCGCCTCACGGTTATTCCGACGAGATCAAAATGCCTGACCAACTGTAGCTAAAGCACTGGCGTCCTAAGCTCTCCAAACGTCTGCCGGACGGTGCCCTTGACAAAGCATTCTCAAAGAAAAGTCAAAATAGGTGGCAAAGGTCGCAGCCGTATCCGGATAGAGACGAGACGGAACTTGGGTTTTCCGCGTAATTTGCATGTAGCACGAAGTGCTGACTTGGCTTTTAAGTCATCGGAAATAATTGACCATGCCATTCACAGCGGCAACGAACACTGGGTGCCTCTGCATTGCTTTTTAGTGGAGAGAGAGTGCGACTAGGTAGAGAAGGACAACCTCGAATGGTGCGTCTCTCTGATGTAGTGTTTCGAAGATAACGGCACACGAATACTTCCTTCAGTGATGTACCTGTAAATCAGCTGATGGGAGTCCGTTGACTAGACACACGAGTTTCTACTCGCTGAAAATGCGTAACCCCAGTCATGCTCAATATTTATTCTACGGTCCTCATGTCGTACCTAAGCGGTCATTCAAAGTGAGGCGTTACTTCTGTCGTCATGATGACGTGGCCCGCTCGAAGCAGCTCGCGCGCCCTTGCCCGGACACGAGGCGCTCCCAACCTTTGTGTCGTGTGCTGTGTGCTAGTCAAATCATCCGACCAATTATTCAAAAACAGTCTTAATCGCATTTACTATTATTATACCGCCAACCGGTTTCAACCCGACGTAGGGGTCATCATCTGGGCGTGTGGCAGGTGGCAGTTGACGCTAAATAACGAAAAGTGTGAGGGATCCACATGAGTTCCAAACGAAATCCGTTGGAATTCGATTACACGATAAATAGTACAATTCTCAAGGCTGTCAATTCAACTAAGTACCTGGGTGTTAAAATTACGAACAACTTCAGTTGGAAGGACCACATAGATAATATTGTCGGGAAGGCGAGCCAAAGGTTGCGTTTCATTGGCAGGACACTTAGAAGATGCAACAAGTCCACTAAAGAGACAGCTTACACTGCACTCGTTCGTCCTCTGTTAGAATATTGCTGCGCGGTGTGGGATCCTTACCAGGTGGTATTGACGGAGGACATCGAAAGGGTGCAAAAAAGGGGCAGCTCATTTTGTATTATCACGTTATAGGGGAGAGAGTGTGGCAGATATGATACACGAGTTGGGATGGAAGTCATTACAGCATAGACGTTTTTCGTCGCGGCGAGACCTTTTTACGAAACTTCAGTCACCAACTTTCTCTTCCGAATGCGAAAATATTTTGTTGAGCCCAACCTACATAGGTAGGAATGATCATCAAAATAAAATAAGAGAAATCAGAGCTCGAACAGAAAGGTATAGGTGTTCGTTTTTCCCACACGCTGTTCGGGAGTGGAATGGTAGAGATATAGCATGATTGTGGTTCGATGAACCCTCTGCCAAGCACTTAAATGTGAATGGCAGAGTAATCATGTAGATGTAGATGTTTACACCATTGGTCGACTGCTGGTGGTGTCACTCCTATCTACATCTACATATATACTTCGCAATCTACCATACGGTGCGTGGCGGAGGGTACCTCGTACCTCAACTAGCATCTCTCCCTGTTCCACTCCGAAACAGAACGAGGGTAAAATGACTGCCCATATGCCTCTGTACGAGTTCTAATCGCTCTTATCTTTGTGGTCTTTCCGTGTAATGTAAGATGGCGGGAGTAAAATTTTGCTGCAGTCAGCCTCAAATGCTGGTTCTCAATTTCCTCAGTAGCGATTCACGAAAAGAACGCCTCCTTTCCTCTGGAGACTCCCACCCAAGTTCCTGAAGCATTTCCGTAACACTCGCGTGATGATCAACCAACCAGTAACAAATCTAGCAGCCCGCCTCTGAATTGCTTCTTTGTCCTCAATACTACCCGATAGGGATCCCAAACACTCGAGCAGTACTCAAGAATAGCTCGTATTAGTGTTTTTATGAGCGGTCTTCTTTACAGTTGGCCCACACCTTCCCAAAATTCTACCAATGAACCTAAGACGACTATCCGCCTTCCCCACAACTGTCATTACATGCTTGTCCCACTTCATATCGCTCTGCAATGTTACGCCCAATGAAGTATACAATACACGGGAAGCATTACGTGAATGATGGGACGGTTATTGACGTAATAAGACTTTGGTACAGACCCTCCTAATATGTTGGCATAAGGCCGTCGCATAGTTTCCTGCCGTTATGTTATGACACCACCAGCAGTCGACCAATAGTGTAAACACCCAGATGACCCCTACGTCGGGTTGAAACCGGTTGGCGGTATAATAAATTCGATTAAGACTGTTTTTGAATAACTGATTAATCATACCAATCGCTGCTTCATCTCCACAACCATGTCGTCAAAAAATCATGCAATGTGCTGCAGAACAGATTAGTTAAGGTGCATTTATATCCACATCACTTATTGGCGGTGTTGCAATTGGAAATTAGTTCTGAGAACGTTCGCCATCTCTGCATTGGCCCTCAAGATGTCGTTAAGATACGAGGGGCGCTTCAATAAGCAATGCCACACTTTTTTTCTTAAAGTAGCTTAGTTTATTCGGGATTCCAAAATACCACATTACTCCAGACTCTTGGCTACACAACCCTATTTTAAACATGATTTCCGTTCAATGCGACGGCCTTACGCCACGTTAGGAAGGCCTGTATGACTGCATGGTACCACTCTACTGGTCGAGATCGGAGCCAAAGTCTTACTGCGTCAATAACCGTCCCATCATTCACGTAATGCTTCCCGTATATTGCATCCATCATTTGACCAAAAAGATGCCCTCTATGGTGAGGCGACGGGGAATCCCGTGGGGCACACGTTTGAGAGTTCCAACTGGTGGGCAAGTTTGTCAGTACTACGTACAGGGACGTCCAGTACCGCAGCGAGGTGTGTTTCTGATCAGTCATCACCTCCAATGAGAGCGTCAGCACGTCCCAAACGTTGCAGAAACCCCAGATGGTTGCCTGCGGCCGGCCCGCACGCGGGAGATAGTTTGCACGACGTTGCGTTAATAACAGACGCCTCACCGTGCTTTTTGTACACTGCCAGGTCCCCGTAGACATTCTGCAAGCGCCTATGAATATCTGCGATCTTCTGGTTTCCCGTCAAGAAAGTGACAGCTGGCTGCTTGACACGAATCTCCGTTACAGACGCCATTTGGAGGCTAAGATAGCGCTGCCACTTATCTGAGCTTCATGGAACTGTAGGGGGTGAAGCGGGAAGATTTCACGATGTCCCACAACGAATTTCGCTTTATTTAAACCGAAACTGACATAGAAAGAAAATTTGTTGCATTACTTATTGAATGCGTCTCTTAATTACTACTACTGCACGAATGGTACGGCCACTGGACAAAATATGAGTCACTTCCTAATGGGAGATGCAGTACTCTATATTAACTGTGTTACATATTATTCCTTGGCTTGCCTGTATTTCGCAAACTACTGTAGCAACTGATTAATCTTTTACAGGACGTTACATCTGATGTTAGTAGTGAACTAAAATTATTAGTTTTAAGCAACTGGTTTGGAAAGTACAATACTTTAACTATACAGTTCAATTATTTATACTTTACTTACCAAAAGTAAATTATTCGTACTTAAAATGTTAGTTCCGTAGACAGTATATGTAGCAGCTCCCTAAAAATGTGAATACTCCGAAAACGCAGCTGAAAATATAAATTTTCAGAAACAGCTTCTAAAGCTTGGAATGACTAACTTAAAAAATAAAATATGTACACTGGTGTCCAAAATTAAAGCAATAAACCGCCATTGACTAATTATACGAACTGTCAACAGATGTCCGAACAATCTTATTCTGCACGGAAGATGGCATTTCGGTCAAAGCCGACTACGTGTGACAACAGAAAGAAGACCGCTATTTGGCTGTAAGGACACGACTGTACTGCCTTAGTACTGCGCAGCAACTGGCATCTGAGCTCGCAGCATTAACTCGACGTGTCGTATCGAGGCAAAGGGTGTGGAGGAGGCTTCGACACAGTGGCCTTCATTGTCGGAGACCTGTGTGGGTGCCTTGGGCGCGTCTACACAGAAGCTGACGTCTACAGTGGCGTAAACAGGTCACCTGGACAATCGAACAGTGGACCAATGTTCTTTTCACAGGTGAATCCCGATTTGGTCTGGAGAGTGGTTCTCGACGAATTCGCATCTGAAGGGAATGTAGAACACTATTTGGAGAGCCGAACATTATGGAGAGACCGAAATCTAGGAGGATCGCTAATTATGTGGGCAGGGTTATGTTCATCAATCTAACACCTCTTCATGAAACTGTTCCAGTCAATCTGATAGGTTTAACTGCTGTCAGGTATCGTGACGAGGTCTCGAGACCTCGTGTACGGTTGTTGCGAGGTGCTGCGGGCCCAGACTGATAGACGACAATGCTGGACTTCAGAGCACGAGTAGTTGATTTTTTGGAAACTGAAGATACTGCACGCATGGCGTGGCCTGCTCGCTCTCCAGATATGAAGCCCGTAGAAAACGTCTGGGATGCAGTAGGGAGAGGGTTTGCATCACCAACCACTCTCCAAGACTTGCGAGCAGCTCCGCAGGAAGAATTGGCGTTATTGCCTGAACGTGACATTGGTGACGTTATTCAGAGCATGCTCCGTCGTTGTCAGGGCTGTATTGCTGCCCGAGTTTGTCCAGCCCCATAGAGAGCACATTAACCAGTTGTCGCAGTGTGTGTGTGTAAGTTGAAGAAACAAAGAACATTTTCTTGTACTGTTATACTATTATATATGTAGCAGTTAGTTACGTTCTGTATTCTTTACGTTGTTTCTACTTTGCTATCACCTGTTGATACTGCTTTGTGACATAAACGAAACCCTGCAAAATTTCCGTTTGTTGCTTTACTTTTGGACACCAGTGTATTATTTTTACACACTCAGAAGCGCTACCCTATCATTGCTAATTTTCCCATGGACGTCACTCCTTTCTGGACTACTTAGTGGCCTACTTAGTACTGCTGGATACTGTGCTTTATCGACGCGAACCTTGTCCATCCGCTGAAGGTCTCCGTTACAGTTTACCTATATGCTGTACCACTTCCACTCTACCAATGTTACTAAGAGCAAGAACATCACGTAACACCCAGTTTAGTTCCTTCCTCATAGTAAAACCAGTTTTGTTATGCAAGTACACATGAAATTGTGGAAATACTTATTAGGACTGAGTCTGCCCACAAGTCACGAAGTGCCAGGTCTCACTAAATGGGCCTTACGACTTCCGAGACTGCTGTTGGGATGGTACATTCACAGCTGTACGGAGTGTGAATTCTGAGCGTTGCGATACTCGCGCCATGAAAGGTCTGGGAGAGCAAAATTGACGTATTTGTTTGTCATCTGTAGACAATGTGTGGAAAAAGCCGGAACATGCTATCTGGCTCATTCTGACCAAGTCTTCAGTGTTATTCCAAATGGCTACCGATAATATTGTGATTCGTCAATAATGTTGTCTGCCATCCTTTCCTTTATAGTTTTCTTCTTTCGAATAACCCAGTTGGAGGGTACGAAAAATCAACTTTGGCTACTCTTCATTGTATTAGATTTCCGTAGTTTCCAAATTTCCTTCATCCTTTTAGAGTGTTTAATTCTTCTTGAGTCCACTTTCTTCCAATTGTTTTCTTTCCCTCCTGAAATTCTGTCTTTTGAACTGTCTGAAATGTATTCTGTTTTCTATTGTGTCTATTGTAATTCCAGCGCTTTCCATGTCCTTTTCACTCTCTATGAACCATGCGGACCTGCGTTTGTAGTATTGAGTAATGTGAATATTCGCTTGGTTAGTCTGTTATCCATTCTGAATATATGTCCAAAAAAAAACTGTAGTCTTCTCTTCCTCATTACATCAGTTTTTCATTTTTCAAGTAAAGCTCTCTGTTTGGTCTTAACCTGTATTCAGCATTATCGTTTCTTTTAGCTCCCAGTATTTTCCTTAAAATTCTTCTTTCGAACTTCTCTAATTTCTCAATATCTCCATTTCTGCCACATACAGAGAGTCAGATCTGGCCACTGTTTGGTAATGTCTTATTTTCGTGTTCCAGAACGAGGATTTTATGTTATAAGTTTTTGGTCATATGAAACACTCTTTCCGTTTTGTGCACTCCAGTTTCTATAGCTGTCGTCTTTTGCATTGTATGTATTTCACTCTCCTAGGTATTTAAAGGAATCTGTTGTGTATATTGTATTGTTAACTGCTATATTTTGAGGATCATCACAGATGTTTGTCATGAACTGTTTTTTCAAAGGATATTTGTAGTCTACTTTGGCTGGTTGTTTTTGCAGTTCTATGGTTTTATCATAAGAAATTTTGTTTCTGTACCTCAGCCTGATGCCTGTCTTCTGGAAATGAGCCGCACATTCCACTTTTGTGATAACCTTGCACAACCCCTCACTGTAGAGTTCTCCTTCATACTCATCATCCAAATTTTTTGTGCGCGGAATTTAATGAATAACGCGAAAATTATAGCCCTAGGCATAAGTCTTAAAGTGTGAAATCTACAAATAATTTCACCCTGACTACCGCTATCTGACTGGAGTAGAGTGTTCGTTATAATTCTGAGCTGATTGCTATCAATCTTCGACAGATCAGAAGCCTGTAACAAAGTGAAGAGGACGAATAGAAACAGTGATTAAATTCACACGTTTGCGGAATCACCATGTAAAATTTATAATCAAAAACCTATGTCAGTTCTATCTATCCAAATGTGCATGGAGAGCATTATCGGTCTCCTACCAGTTAAATTACTTCTTTCCTTCTTAAGAATTTAGTCTCCCAAAGTTCGACAACTGAACTTTAAGCCTGCAATTATTTATCGGAACAGTAACTGGAAGATAGTGAAAAAACTCAGAAGTCCATACATTCATTTTCAGTGCAAAATAGGCTATCGTCGTAGATTCCGAAAGTGTGAAATCAAATTTAATTACCCTGCAGGTGCTGTGATTTATGCTCATCATAAGTATGACTGGGCCGCGCCGAGCTGTCCGCTGCAGATGTGATGGATGGCATTGAGGACGGCTCTTCTGAACCCATCGAATCCACATTTGCGTGAGGGGGTTGAACTCTGTCGATTGCGAGCGACAACATCGCGGAACGATTGTTCCCATGTCGAATTTCGACACGTGCTCTTATGTTTCTCTTACTTAAATCCCTAATAAGGTCTTCACACAAACAAGTACCGTAACATTTGTCTGCGACTGTTGAATGAGAAATTGCGGTTTGTATATTTTTGGCATTTAGTCAAAGTGATATCAATTAGTTTCATTTGATGTGCCATACTTTATATCTGTACGCTGGATATTTTTCGAACAGAAGTCTCCAATAGTCTATATGTAACCACAGAAACCCGGAATACAAGCAATGTGATCTTTGGTTGCCAGCAGCATTCTCGTTTCCAATAGCATTCAGTGGAAAGTGAAGGTTTTGATTGTTTACATTGCTGAGTGGTCTGGAAATGGCTACCAGGCTACAGAGATACAAATACAGAGAATGTTTAGTTTTGGAAATGTAATTTTGTAATGATTGATTTCGGGAGTGTGAAAATTTTCAGGTAATAATGACGCTCCATTGCTTGCTGACGAGTTAATTTGTGAGTTTGAGAAAGACATACTTTTCTCTTTATTGGTTAGCGTTGGTTTGGTGAGACGAAATCAAGTAAAATTATCTGCTCAATTGACTTGCACACAAAGTTAAATGTACCACTCCTTTAGCATTTTATTAGCTAATTCATGGTAGAGTAACATTTTTTTACTAAGAGGTAATTTTCGTAAAGATAGTTGTAATCGTTGAGGAAACGGAATTACGCAATATAGTTTTTTGAACACTACCCTCTCTTCAATGATTTAGCCGTTTTAGTTTCCACCGCCGTCTTTGACGAAAGTTTCATTTTCTAATTGTGTCACCACATTGCACAAAGCGGAACGCAGTTGCTCAAAAGTAAAGACATGGACTTGGAACAGCTGGTTTTCCTTTGCACTGCACTTAAGGTTCTTTCGAGCAGTACCGAGTTTCCTTGTCATACGTAATGGAAATTCGTTAGGGCCGGTTTACTAACAGTCAGGACATAATAAGATCATTTACAGTTGATCTTAGCATTTGGAAATTAGTATCACGTTCCGTTTAGATAAAGTTTAGTTCAGATTTCATTTCTTTGCCAGACGTTCTTATTCTTACAGTGCGTTGTTACATTTGCAATTGTGTCAATGAATATCAGTTTGGTACGCAGATTTATAGGGCATTTTTATAGAAGCATTTTGGATATTTTTCAAAATTCAAATTGTGATTTTATGTAGAATTTAATTTGGTTAGTTTTGTATGTTGGAAATCTAACACTGACGTCGCGTGTTGCAGCACAATACCGAATTTCACAGGACAGTTCTGAAAGTTAACTGCAATATAGTTATACAATTTCAGACATATGACGTCTCATTATTAGATAGCGTTTACGTAATTGCACTACTTGCATTGATCAGGTTCACATACAATACAGACGTACACGAAAATGAATAGGAAACCAATCTAGTTGAGAACACAACATTACAGAACGGATCATTAGTCAGGGGCTCGTATTGTTAGCCAATAAACAGATTTTATTAATACTTAAATATTTTTGTGCACACACACACACTTTAAATGGAACAATGCTTATTTTGTTTAACGAACTAGAAGTAGGGTAAATTACTATGTGTGAAGTTTGTTTCAAGATTCTGGTGCATGTAGTTTACGGCATATTGTATTTTGAAAAGTTTCCACGTCGACATTCGGTTGTGCCATTCAACCTGCGTAGCTGCTAGGTACGTTGTGGTTATCTTTGCTTATGGTGTGCTTGTGTGTTCCTTGATTGCATTGCGACTTGCTACTCAATGTGTGACAGTCTAAGAAGTAGGCTGTGAGCGGAAGATCGGATTTATATAAAAAATAAAAAAATAAATAGGTTCAAATGGCTATGAGCACTATGGGACTCAACTGCTGAGGTCATCAGTCCCCTAGAACTTAGAACTACTTACACCTAACTAACCTAAGGACATCACACACATCCATGCCCGAGGCAGGATTCGACCTGCGACCATAGTGGTCAGATTTATTAATACAGAATAAGCCCACATACTCATGGCGTATGGTCAGTATAATAGTAATGCAGTTCGTTCTTTAACGGTGTATGCGGGAAGATACCCAAATAGGTGTCAACCATCTAGGCAATTATCATCCCATTCAACCAGTTAAGAGCAACAATCAGAACCTCAACAGAAGTAAACACATAGCAAAATGGGGTAAATGAAAATTATTCTTGTTGCAGTTGATCTGCACGTTGGCTTCCACGCAATCTCATGATTGAATGGTGTGAGTCAGGGAAGTGTCCTGTGCATTCTCCATCGACTTAGGTTCTATACATATCACCTCTCTCCAACAGCTGCATGGAAACGATTATGAGAATCGTGGTAACTTCTGGGCAAGACAGGATGCTCCAGACGTATCATGTTTCTTGTGTAGTGATGGAGCCACATTTACCGATCAAATCGCCGGAACATTCAGTATTAGTTTGTTGACAGTCCCAGTTGGCTTCATCGAATCGAACTGAAGCGTCCGTGGAGGATAAACGTGCGGTGTGGGATAGTGCATCAGCTATAGGCCCACTTTTGATAGACCGAACACTGCAAGCGCACACGTACCATCTCACGGATGCCAGAAGACTTTCCTCTGCAGACAAGGGGAACCTGTGGTACCAACATGATGGCTCCCCAGCGCATAGCGCACGAAGTACTATAGCACGTCTTCATGATTTTTTTTTTTTCAAATCGTTGGGGTCGACGCGGAGGATCTGTATCTTGTCCGGCCCGTTCACCGGATTTGACGCCTGGAGACTTTTGCGGAAAAGGCTGAAAGACCAATTACATCCGATGATATGCAACGTCGTCTTACTGTATCCTGCTCGGACATCTCTGCTGAAATGCTACCATGTGTGCCGCAGTCGTTCCGTAACAGACCGGAAGCTTGTATTGCTGCTGCCGGTGGTCATTTTGAACACAACCTGTTATGGTCAGTTGTGTCTTTACTTGTCATAATCCACGCAACCAGTGTAGGCACTTGTTTTAGTGTGTGCTGCTACAGGTCTTGTGCAAGCGACGGTTTCTAAACTTTCGAAAGTAAGATATTTCGACCGTGCGAGTTAGGATATTGGTTAGCACAATGGACTCGCATTCTGGAGGACTACGGTTTAAACCCGCGTCCGCCCATCCTTATCTAGATTTTCCGTGAGTCCCCTAAATCTCTCCAGGCGAATACCGGGCTGGTTCCTTTGAAAGAGTACGGCCGATTTCCTTTCCCATCTTTCCCTAATCCGATGGGACCGAACTCCCTATTTGGTCCCTAACCAACCAACTATATTTCTTAAACAACTCACTAAAATCTTGCAGCAAACTTTACAGACATTCTAATTTACCCTGTTTTCAGTCTGTTAGTATGAATAGACATTATTCCATTTAAAAACCGTTTGCACAAAACATACATTTTGTAATAATTATTACAATCCGTTGATTGCTTAACAGTAGTAGCTCCCGACTACCAGTCAGTCTTGTGAAAACTGCTCATCAGTAGCTCTTACCATTTCCGCAATATTTGCAGCGCAAGTTTTAGGCGATTCACCTTATATACAGAATCAGAATGTAGCAGTTCCGGTAAAATACTAATTTCCATATCCAAGCATGGAGTGCACTTCACGTCAGTCTGACGTTCGCTGCATGCAGTCCTCAAAATGCCGCTGTTTTCATGGCCTGCTGTGTACGTGCCACCTAATGTTACTGGGAGAACCGCTGACGTCCCTGTGACTTAAGTGGGCCACCCAGGCTTCGACCGCAACATTTCCCAAGCATTGTGAATCTCCCCGACAAACAACGCCGTTCAGGGAAGACCAACCCATCGGACAAAGGCTAACAACACGGGCCCCAAAGGCTGGTTGACACTCCATTAGAGGCTGGTTCTCTTCAGTACCAGTTTACTACCAGGATACTACCATCAAATGATTCAATTTCATATGAATGCAAGATCACTGCCCCAGTTAAAATTTTCTCCTCCTCCATTTCAAGGGGAGAGTTCTGCCTGTTCTGAAATCGAAGGAGTTTAACAGAACTCCTGTCTCCATCTCTATACTGGCTGTCCTCCACCTCGTCGTCCACTATCTTTAAAATGTAATGCATGCCATGGCAGGTGCTCATGCGGCACTCTTTTGATGTGCTCATACAATTTTTTTTAGTAGTGACTAATCCTTATACCTTTGTTTTCACGTCTTTTTGATATATCTGCACCTCATACTGTTTCTTAACTTTAATCCAGGAAGTTCTCAGAAAGCTCATCTCATCTGCTTCGATTCTTTGTTCACTACAATACATATCAGCAGACTTAGCCACAGCATTGTGCAGTCCGTTATCCTTTTCTCCCACAGACGATCTAGTCCCATCAATGTGACCACTACCTACGTTAGATATCCACGTGCAGTAACCACTAACAGATGGCAGGTGTCAACACTAGCATTGGAGAGAACATAAATTGTGTGTGTGTGGGGGGGGGGGGGGGGGGGGGGGAGATCACGGGAAACAATGCAGCCGTTATACAGGGTGTTCGAAAAGGCTTTCCCTGATAAAAATTGATAACTCAGGCTAGAAGTAGGATACAAATATGAAACTTGTGTCGAATTGTTTACAACTATCAAAGTTTTTTTCTGTTTTAGATTCGCATTACGTAAGTAGTGGGTGAGGTGCAGTGCCCAAGAAGCCATGTTAACCAATCAGGAGAAGGCACAGTGTGTCATGTGGTACCATGAGACACGATCACCAACCACAGTGCAGAGACACTTCCAGACACCATTTGGAAGGAATACACCTGATGTCAAGAGCATTGAAGCCTGGTATGAGAAGTTCGAGAACAAAGGATAGGTTGCCGACCTTCCGAGGTCTGGTCGACCAAGAACCTCAGCAGACAGGGTGGAAGCTGTAAGGCAGTCTTTTCTGCGAAGTCCGAAGAAATCGGTGCGCAGGGCCTCACGTAAATTACAGATGCCAAAAAGCTCTCTCCATGACATTTTACACAAACGTTTATTATTTCGTGCATACAAAGTGCAAATCGTTCAGGCCTTCGATGTGACTTTGTGGTCGAAATGCTATCATGTATTGAGAACGATGATGGTTGTCTCAGACTAATTGCCTTTTCCGACGAAGCCACCTTTTTTGTCAATAGAGTAGTGAGTCGCCATAATGTGCGCATTTGGGGGTTCACAACCCCCTGGCGAGGGCATGGAGTGCACCAGAGGCAGTCCAAAGGTGAATGTTTGGTGCGCGCTATTGCACGATCGAATTATCGGGCCATTCTTCTTCGCTGAGGTTACCATCACATGTGCAGTGTATCTGGACATGTTGCAGCTGTATGCTGTTCCTCAGCTGCTTCAGTATCACCCCGATGTCTTGCTTCGTCAAGACGGTGCACCGCCTCATTGGTGTTTGGACGTCCGTGCCTATCTCGATATGACCTTTCCTGGGCGATGGATTGGTCGTGATGGGCCAATGGTTTGGCCTCCCCGCTCTCCTGACATAACCCCATTAGACTTTTTATGGGTTAATGTCATGGACGAGGTCTACCGAACACGTGTACCAGATCTTGAAACCCTGCGGCAACGGGTAACCACAGTCATTGAATCGATCCCTCCAGTGATGTTGGCTAATGTGTGGACGGAAATTGAATATCGTCTAGATGTGCTACGCGCTACCAAGGGTGCTCATGTGGAAATTTGCTGATGTGTGAAAAAAACTTTGATACTTTGTAAACAATTAGACACCAGTTTCATATTTGTATCTTAGTTCTAGCCTGAGTTATCAATTTATGTAATCAGGGAAAGACTTTTCGGACACCCTATATTAGTGCGGAACTGGAACGGTTTATCTGATATCCAAGAGGGTATAATCATTGGATTTCGGGCACAGGTTGGAAGCATTTCCGAAACGCGAAGTTTTTAAACCGCCTGCCGCCGTGGTTGACGTGCACCGCGCAATTCAAAATGGCCTTATTGAAGACCTGCGCCAAGCAACTATGGCACACCACAGGCCACAGATAACGGGTGATGACGGCTGCAGAGACGTGTTCGGGCGAATAGACGTGTAAGTGTTGAGCAGCTGACCGCCCGAATGAACCAAGGAGCTACCAACAGTCTCTCCTCAATGACATTTCAGCGAACTTTGCTGCGTAGGAGCCTCCGCAGCGGGCGCCTGGTTCTTGCACCCATGCTGGCAGCTCTTCATTGGCGCCGAAGCCGGGAATGTTAATGCCAGTGCCGCAGCTGGATATCCACTGACTGGCGGCAGGTTACCTCAGATTTATCACGTTTCGTGCTCCATCGGCGCGTGGCGGTTTGCGTATACGGCGTATAATCTCTGAAAGCAGACAGCCCTATGATCTGGGGAATGATTTCGTAGCATTCCCTAGACGGTATCGTCATTGTGGAAGGCGCAATAGATCAGTACAAGTATGCATTCTGTAAACATCCCCCAGGCTGTGGCTAAGCCATGTCTCCGCAACAGCCTTTCTTTCAGGAGTGCTAGTTCTGCAAGGTTCGCAGGAGAGCTTCTGGAAAGTTTGCAAGGTAGGAGACTAGGTACTGGCAGAAGTAAAGCTGTGAGGACGGGGCGTGAGTCGTGCTTGGGTAGCTCAGTTGGTAGAGCGCTTGCCCGCGAAAGGCAGAGGTCCCGAATTCGAGTCTCGGTCCGGCACACAGTTTTAATCTGCCAGGAAGTTTCAAATCAGCGCACACTCAGCTGCAGAGTGAAAATCTCATTCTAGCACCATTATCAGTTTACCGTACTCCCCTGTTCACCAAGCTCCCAGTCAAAATCCAATCGAAAATCTGTGGGACCACCTCGATCAGGCTGTTCGCGCCACGGATCCTCAGCCGATAAACCTAGCCCAGATGAGAACGGCCCTGGAGTCGGCATAGTTCGACATCCCTGACCACGTCTTCCAGAATTTGTGACTATTCCTGCACGTCCCGCAGCGATCCGCGCTGCTGACGGCGAGTGTTCGGGGTCTTGACATGTGGTCATATTAATGTGTCTGACTCTACAGTATTTCTGACAAGGTACAGGGTGGTTACTATCAACCTTTCGCTACTTGAGCCAATGTAGACGGTAAACTGTTTACCGTGTGGGTACCCAACATTATATGAACGGTATTAAGACTGCACTGCAGGATTTGCGTTGTTACAGGTGTTAATGTACGTGAAATCTATGGACGTTACAAATACTTCAATACCTTCTCTTGTTGACAGTACGGGTAATGTAACGGATGATGAACAGAAGTCCGAAATTCTAAACGTAGCTGATAAAAACTCTTTTACGGTAGAGGACTGCAGCACCAATCCACTTTTCAATTATCGAACAAAAGCAAGGATAGCCGACAGTGTTTAGTGTATCTGGGATTTTGAAACAAGATCCTTAGACACCAGAAAGGCATCTGGCCAAGACTATATCCACGTAAGATTGTATGTTGACCATGCTACAAATATAGCACTATTCTTATCCATTATCAATCAGACATCATGGGAACAGCGGAAAGTTCCACGGGACTGGAGCAAGGCCCAGGTCATAGCAATCGATAAAAAGGGTAGAAAATCTGATGCATGTAATTACCGGCCAATTTCTCTGACATCGATTTGTTGTAGAATCAAGGCACATATTTTGTGTTCAGACATGGCCCAAGGCAGTATAATAGGTCCGCTGATTTTTACGATTTACATAAACGATGTAGTTGATGGTATTGACAGCGGCATTACACTGTTTGCCGATGATGTAGTCTACAGGAAAGTAGCATCACACGAAAGTTGTGAACAAATCAATGAGGATTTGCAGAACAAACTCGTGGTGTAATGACTGGCAGTTATTTCTCAATTTTATGTGTAACCTACTGCATATAACAAGGCGAAAATCCCCCATTAATGTAAGAGAACAAAAGAAATGGCCAGTCTTTGGAAGCGGTAACATCCGTCAAGTATCTGGGTGTGACTACTCGGAATCATCTCAAATGGAACTATCAGATTACACAAGCAGCGGGTAAGGCGAACTCTAGATTGCGGTTTATTGGTAGAATCCTGAAACGATGCAGTCCTTCAACAAAGGGAATTACTTACAATACTTCAGTTCGTCCGCTCTTACAGTGTTGTTCGACTGTGTGGGAACCTTACCAGTTGGGTCTCATTCAAGAGATTGGGAAGGCCCAAAGAAGAGCGGCAAGCTTCGTGACATACATTTAGTCATCGCGAGAGCGTTACAAATCTCATAGAAAGTTTGAAGTGGGACACACTTGCAGATAGACTACGCGCTAAACGGAAGGGGCTGCTTACTAAATTCCAAAATCCGATCTTCGCTGAGGATGTGGAGCATATATTATTACCACCAACTTTCAAATCGCGTAATGATCGCGATTCAAAGATAACAGAAATTAGAGCTCGTACTGAGGCGTTCAGACAGTCGTTTTTTCCCTCGTGTGATCCGCGAGTGAAACGTGGCCGGGGGGGGGGGGGGGGAGGGGGTGTAGAAATATGATTTGGCGCGAATTGTGCCCGCCCTCCTCCACACACCGCTTGGTGGCTAGCGCAGTATATGTGTAAATGAAGAATGTCATCACTTGCCGTTACGCACCGGCACGACCACCTAGGGTTGAAACAACCGTCGGTGTGCATTTCAGCCGGATTCGGTCAACATGGATTTGGATAATGTCAGCAGCGGTCCCTTACATCTACATGCATAGTCCGCAAGCTACCTTATGGTGCGTTGCCGAGGGTGCCCTCTACCACGACTTCTTTTCCACTGTTTAAAGCAGAGGTCTTCAATTAGCGTTTACGGTTCCGCAGACGAGTAGGTAATTCATTCGAGACTTAACAGAAGCTCTGAACATAAAGGACGAGAAAGGAAACCGGCAGTGTCATTTTCAGAAAAACCATCGCGGTACTTGCTTCACGCGATTATGGAAAATGAGGGAAAACCGAAATTTAAATTGTCGAGTGGTAATTTGATCATCTGTCTTCCGAAATACTAGTCCAACGTGCAAATAACTGTTGCAGCTCGCTCGATAGAGAAATATAAAAGTGTGAAAGAAAGCAGGAAGCCCACTGGCAACGATAAGAAGCTTGCCAATGTTTGATAGGGATATGTTGACAATGATTACAGGAATATCTTCCCTTTACTTCTGAGTACAGCTTCGTTTCGGAGTACACGGGTTATTAGGTAATTTGTTATACTGGCCTATGACCAAATAAGGAGTCGGAAATCGAGAATATATTAGAGTTATGAACGAATACAACAAAGGCGCTAGACGTGTACGACCTTGTGTAACCCTTTCAGAATGATAGCTATTTGGTTAGCTGATCACAAATTTTACGGGAATAATTGCTGAAATATTGCATCATATATTTTATATGGAGCTGTTTCTTTTTGGAGGGTGTGCGCGAAGGCTAATGAAATAAAGACACTTTAGCCAAATAGGATTTTATTTGGATTAAAATGCAACGTTCTCTGCCTGTAATTGACTTTCATCACTATTTTAAAAGTGTGCAGCTACTTTTTAACAGCATTTAGAAAGTTATGAAAGCCAGTTACAGGTAAAGAACAATTGATTTTTTACAGTATTCTGTTTCATTGTATCCTCTTACTTTTAAAAGATTTTTGGCATCAGTTGAAAAGTTCGTAGCACACACTTGGGCAACAGTATTTCCGCTTGGGGTTCTTAGTACCGATTGAGACAGTGAGCCATTGTCGTACAGTATGTATACCGAACAAACCTAATCAGTTTTCTTGTATGTGCATATGTATCCCATAAGTTTTGTTTGTATTTCATATTTGTCATTTCTTACCGACAAAAAGCTTTTCAAAAAATCCTTTTGAGCTTTTCTTGGACAGCAACCTGGATGAGTGCATGCATTATTTTCTATGATATTCAGCAGTGTTATCTTTCGTTGAATTTTCTTTGAACTATAAGCTCTACTCATTCTTTTTCAAACAGCTCTCAATGTAGCTGTAGATAGTACGAGTACCTGTAGCTGTCTACTCACGTGGAAAAATTGTTCCAGCTATATCGTTCTATTACTAATAATAATTCGTTTCTTCATAGACTTTGCAATCATCGTAATGGCGGTTTTAAGTCAACTTTACAACTTTGAGGTATGCTGAAAAATTTATTTCGCTGGAACTAAATGAAGGAAATAATGTTGATAACCAGGTGACAGGCAATAAGGAAACGCTCACAGAGAAAAAAATGTAGAATCATCTTTTTCCTGAAATACTAATCATTTCTAATTTGCTGGAATTTCTTGGAAGCAAAAGTTATAGGACTGGACAAAAACGCTTAGGAGGAAACAATCCACACAGATGAATATGCGCCAAGGTCATTAGGCAAAAATTGAGGCTGTGGCGCAAGGCACTGAAAAAAGTCAATCTGTCCTGTCTGCTGTTTCACTGCGATACTATAACAGAACGGTACCGCTCCCATTTGTTTTTCTACAATGTTTAGCAATCAAGCTTTCTAAATTGACTTGGGAAAGGTGGTGTGGATTTAACACAACTAAATCAATTGCGTGTCTGGCTGTCGCATGAAGTAAACTTGGGGCAGTAACAACATAGTCTGGTGCACATCCAACACACATATCTGATCGAAAGTGTCAGAAAACCCTGCGTAATGAGGAATTGATCACTGCATGTCATGAGCGGCGGACCCGCCACAATAAAAGTTGACGGGTGTACTGTTATTAGATCAGCAGTAATAGCAATGAGCAAAATGGATGGTCAAGAGTTCGGCGATTTCGAACGTGAGATAGTCACTGGGTATCACCTGACTAACAAGTTCTTCACGGACATTCCAGCCGTTTTGAGGTTGCTCCACTCCACCGCTGTAGTTGTGAAATGGAAACGCGAAGAAACAACTACAGCTAAACCAAGACCTCATGTATTGTCGGACGAGAACCACAATCAATGCAGAGTGTGGCTTTAATCACAATAAATCAGCGGAAGGTATCATTTGAGTTCGAAAGTGCCGCCAGCAGTTCAACTATCACAGTGACTGTGCGTTGTGCGTAGATAGGTGAAAAGGAATTCTGTATTATATTCCAGAAGTTCCTCATAAGCCACCCATTTGTCTCTTGAGTGCTAAGCGACATGTTTGGTTAGGGTAAAGAGCGATGTCATTGGACAGTGGACGACTGGAATCGAGCAATTTGGAATGATGAATCACATTATACCCAGTGGTAAGCAGATGGCAGTGTTTTGCGTTGGCGAAAGCCTGGAGAATTACCTGCCCCCATGTGCAGTGGCAACAATGAAGTATGGAGGTGGCAGTAAGATGGTTTTTCGTGGTACGGGTGTGGTCTCCTCACTGCGCTAAAAAAAGAAAAAACCGCTAAATGCGCAAGGATGTGGCATTATTTTACCGCATTGTGTACGGTATAGAAACAGTTCAGAGACGATGACTATCAGCACTACATTTCGCTCTGTCAAAGCAGTATCTGTGAGGAACTGGTGTGAGTGTTGACACTAACACACTTTAAATGTACTGGTATGAGTCGTGACTTGAACCCAATGAAACACTTTTGTGATGCAATTAGAACGTCGAATTTGCTCCTGGCCCCAGCGTCCATCCGTCAGTCCTGTGTCTAGTTTCGGCTCTTCAGGAAGAATGGACTGCCAATCCTCCGTCCGCTGACTGACAGTGTAGTCAGCACAGTTCAAGCCACCATGAGCTCTAAGGGGACACACACTCCATATTAATGTCCACTAATAGAGGTCGGGACTCGTTTGACCAGAAAATGTGCACAGGACAAGTAAGGAAATGTATCCTTCAACAGAACATGAACTCACTGTCGCCATGCTACCAGTCTAAAGCCCTATCCACTCCAACAATTTCGTCCGCTTCCCTCCTACAGCCGAAGATATTACCCGCTCCGTCACCACAGTTGTGCAAGACACTTTTTTCCAATGTCCAGTGACTATGCGTACCTAAAGACAATTGCTTCGCCAGCGACCATTGAGGTACTACTGGTGCTAAATAAAACTTATTAGCACGATGTTCAAAAATTTGCGTTCACTATAGTGTACTGGGATTCATAAAAAACATTCCATCAGTCACGTATCTCAGATGATACCCTGTTCCCCGTGTCATTGTTGAGTCGCTTGTTTGCTGTATATTAGAACAATCAGGATCACTCCAAATAAATCCACAGCCTTTTCTTCTTAAATCAAACTTTTGTTCTGTTTCTCTGCTATTGACGCAGGCCCTAAAAACATTCTTACCGCGTGTATTCAAATTCAACCAGTTTTCGCACGTCACGCTGTCTTAGCAGTTTGTCAATATGACTGCTGTACTTTCAGCTCGTCTGAAGCAATGTATTGATAGAGAGTTGTGTGTTGAGAACTAAACGCTGACAAATATTCACAAGAAATTGAAGTGGTATGGGGATGGCGTCGTAGATCGCAGTAGTACAGTTTGTCGTTGGGCAAACATTATGTGGTGAAACTGAGGACGTCAATACTCTGGACCCTTTCTGCAGCAGCGGACCGAGAGCTGCACAGACTCCACACAATGCGCAGCGTGTTAACTATCTGATTCTGGCTGACAAACGTGTTAAACAGCGGAAGTTCTATCAATCCGAGTCAGCTTAGATGGACAAGCCGGCCGGGGTGGCCGAGCGGTTCTAGGCGCTACAGTCTGGAACCGCGTGACCGCTACAGTCGCAGGTTCGAATTCTCCCTCGGGCATGGATGTGTGTGATGTCTTTAGGTTAGTTAGGTTTAAGTAGTTCTAAGTTCTAGGGGACCGATGACCTCAGATGTCAAGTCCCATAGTGCTCAGAGCCATAAGATGGACAACACCATCATCCACTCTACAGCCCTGATATGGCACTGGGCGGTTTACCACTTCTCCGTTGAACTGTAGGAATCTCTTTGTGAAAGAGGTTGACAATTCGCTTGAGAAGGTTGCTACGAAGTGGCTCTAATGATCTGATTGTGACATACATTACGTAAATATACACGCCCTAGTTGCACAGTGGAATGATGTAGATGAAAGGGAAGGAGATTTTGCACAAAAATAAGTCTCACGAATAAATCAACATACTGCAACAGTATTAGTGGCACGGGAAATAAACTAGATATTTATACAACACTGTCCATTCCTGTCGAGTGACACTTTCATCCTTGTCCACTACTGGCAAATTTTGTGTGAAGAAAAAAAAAAATGAATATGAGCGCTGTTTCAGAGTAGTGTGTTCTCAATCTGTGCTGATATTCAGAGAGGCTTCGTTTCCTTCAGAATTCTGGCGCACAGATGATTGTAGGAAGAGTGCGTTAAGTCGTATTTGAACGTTTGGGTTTATCTGAAGGCATCATGTGGAAAATATGTCGTTTCACATCGTTGGCTCTTCTAGCTTAAATATACCCCGAGATCCCGCTTAGCACCAACCTTATCGGTCAGTAAATCTGTACATCCGCCCTCTCGCCGTTCTTATTCACACGACCTGCGACAGATGTTGAATGCTTGGTGCTCCGCAGTTTTTAGATATTTGTTGAAGCACATCTTCTAGACACCATAAGCTGCACTTTAAATGTTTATTGATCAAAGCGGTATTCGGGGGTACAACCCATCGTCACTGGTACCTGATACAGTCGCGTCCAACGGTGGATTCACCGCAGCGCCACTAGAGAGCCTGTATAGGGAGAGAGTGGCCAACCGGACGATACGGCGGCCATTTTTCTGCCAAACTGCAGGCGGGACTTTTGAATGGCCAGTAGTGGAGTACACACTCACCGAACCAAAAGCGCAAGACAATATGGCGAAATCATTCGTTAAACGCCTTCCTTTACAGCTGTAATATACTCTTAGTAGTCTACTACGTAAAGCATAGGAAAATTTGATACAGTGTCTGTAAAAATTATTCGTTACTTGCATTTATCTCCTTTAAAGTTCGTTTACTAGACATATTGCAATGAAAGTAAGGTAAATAAAAAATAGTGTATAGCATTTTTTTTGTATCGGAAGTTCATAACGCTGAAGATTTAACATACCTGTATTACGTCAGATGAAAGTCGTAAGCAGTTGTTTACTTCTGACATACAGAAAGTGTGAGACGTATTAGTACTTCTTGCCAACGTCTATAAACTCTTGCATGTCACAAGAAAACTGCTTACGACTTTCTTTCATTATATATTAAGTAGGCTGTTTAGGTTTTCTTATTGGTAACGCCATGTAGCGCTCTGTATGAAAATCACTGGCTGTGCTGTGTGCAGTCTGGTTAGTTTGTTGTAATACTCGCCATTGTAGTGTTGGGCAGTTGGCTGTTAACAGCGCGTAGCGTTGCGCAGTTGGAGGTGAGCCGCCAGCAGTGGTGGATGTGGGGAGAGAAATGGAGTTTTGAAATTTGTAAGACTGGATGTCATGAAGTGCTATATACATTATGACTTTTGAACACTACTAAGGTAAATACATTGATTGTTCTCTATCAAAATCTTTCATTTGCTAACTGTGCCTATCAGTAGTTAGCGCCTTCAGTAGTCTGAATCTTTTATTTAGCTGGCAGTAGTAACGCTCGCAGTATTGCTGTAGTTCGAGTAACGAAGATTTTTGTGAGGTAAGTGATTTGTGAAAGGTATAGGTTAATGTTAGTCAGGGCCATTCTTTTGTGGGGATTATTGAAAGTCAGATTGCGTTGCGCAAAAAAGTGTGTCAGTTTAAGCACTGTCGTGTACATTTTTTCTAAGGGGACGTTTCAACACTGAATACCTCTCGTAGATAACAAACGAAAAAGATTACAAAAATCAGGTAATGTTAAATATAGGCTACTGCAATAACGACCAAATATAACAAGAAACCCACAGTATCCCTTCTACCCCACAGTACGTAGGCCTATTAAATACTGTCTTCAGGAGTAGCTACAATTATTTACTACGAATAATGTTTCAGCAACCACGACAATTGCGGAAAACGTGCTTACAACTTGCCAGCGTCAGCATGCGAAATCCACCTTCGCCTCTATTGGATCAAC
This sequence comes from Schistocerca gregaria, assembly GCF_023897955.1. NCBI lineage: Eukaryota > Metazoa > Arthropoda > Insecta > Orthoptera > Acrididae > Schistocerca > Schistocerca gregaria. The sequence continues at coordinate 393,454,843 of NC_064927.1, read as the reverse complement.
CAAATGCAGCACAATTTGGCATCGTTTACGAACGTCTGCTGAACGAATTACAGACGTCAAAAATAATACTGTACAATTACTAACGTGTTTACTTCAACCATGTAGGCCTACCGACTTCATCACAAAACGCTTCATTATTTCAACGCTAATTTAAGATCGCAAACGCTAATTTAAGATCGCAAACGCTAATTACGTACTAAAAACGATATACAACTAAAACTAACATGCATGCACAACGCATAACAAGTCTCAATTTAAATGCATTTTAATCGTTTCCAAAAGTCTCCTCAACTTCAACTCAAAAGCGCGGCGAACATAGCAAGCGCGAGAGACGTTTGGCAGAAAAATGGCGCCAAAGCTAATTAACCAATCACGGGCAACTTCACCTATGGCCACTCTCTGTATACAGGCTCTCTAAGCACCACGAACCGAAGGGTCCACCCGCTGCCCGTTTCCGGAGACATTTCAAGACGCGACTGTGATGCGGATATTCGGACGCAACTGTTCCTTCAGTTGCGCAGCGCGACCGGAACATTGCTACCACATAATGGCGCTCGCGTTCTTGGGATTGTGAGCCCGGCATTATGAATAGAAAACCAACTACTCTGCTGCACGATTTATTCAGTTTTTTCACATGACAAGATAGTATCAATTACGATTATAGCTCATTACACCATGATTTTGTATCGAAATGAAGCTAACTGGAAAAAAAAAATATAGCGACGTGCCACTTATTTCATGTACCAAGATACATTTAGAGTTTCCACCCACCACCAATTAGTGTAATACAGGCGACAAAATTAACTGGTAGCAATACGCACACATACAGATGACAGTAGTATCGTGTAAACGTGTCATGAAAGGATAGTGTATTGGCGGAGCTATCATTTGTACTCATGTAATTGACGTGGAAAGCTTTCAGACGTTATTATGGCCTCACGACGGACTAATTTAACAGACTGAACACGGAATGGTAGGTGGAGCAAGACGCATGGGACATTCCATTTCGGAAATCGTTAGGAAATTCAGGATCCTAACGTCCACTGTGTCACAAGAATTGCCGAGAATACCACACAACCGTTATTACCTTCCACCACAGACAACGCAGTGGCCGACGACCTTTAGTTAAAAGACAGAGCAGCAGCGTTTGCGTAGAGTTGACGGCGCAAATAGTCAAGCAACACTGCGTGAAGTAACCGCAGAAATCAGTTTAGGACGGAAGGCTAACGTGTCCGTTAGGAAAGTGCGGCCAACTCTGGCGTTACCGGGTATGGCAGCAGATGATCGACGCGAGTGTCTTTACTAACAGCACGACACCGCCTGCAGCGCGTCCCCTGGGCTCGTTATATCGGTTGGATCACAGACTATTAGGAAACTTGTCAGCTGTTCCTACTTCAGTTGGTAAGATCTGCTGATAGGTTTACAGTGTGGCGCAGACCCCAGGAAGCCAGGGGCCCAAATTGTCAACAAGGCAGTGTACAGGCTGGTGGTGGCCTCATAATGATGTGGGGTGTGATAACATGGCATGGATTGGGTCCGATAGTCCAACTGAACCTATCATTGACGAAGTGGTTATATCCGGCTACTTTGAGACTATTTCCAGCCATTCATGAATGTTCCATAACAACGGGCTTTTTGTGGATGACAACGCACCATATCACCAGCCACAGTTGTTCCGATTGAAGAACATTCTGGATAATTCGAGCGAATGATTTGGCCACCCTTATCGCCCGACGTAAATCCCATCTCATCTAACACTTATGGGACACAATCGCGAGGTCAGCTTACGCACAAAATCCTGCACCGGCAACACTTTGCTAATTGTGGATGGCTACAGTGGCAGCATAGCTCAGTATTTCTGCCGTGGACTTCCAGTGACTTGTTGAGTCCATACCACGTCGATTTGCTGCACTACAGCCAGTATAGGACCAACAGGATATTAGGAGCTATCCCATGAGTTTTGCCGTCTATGTGTATACATTTAATATCTTTTGAATAAAACAATCTAGGCCGCTTAACATATATCACCAGATCAAAAGATAGTATTGATCGACAGCCAACTTTTTTCTTTACAAGCTCAAAGTTTTGACTTGATGGCAACAGTAGCCGAAACGGCGTTTTAAGCACAGCAACACAGGGCATTTAAAAAAAATCACGTATTCCTGCGATTAGTAGTGCTGGTCTAGTTGTAAAGTACTGCATAGAAACAGAGGTCTCAGGATGCTCCCGGCTGTACTACAGAAATTTTTAGCCTGCAATTAATCTATCCATCTCTCAACGATGTGAGAAGCCGACAAGATAGATACGTGGTTCCCGGATAAACTGTCGATCTCGGTTGAGCAGCTGGCGCAGATTAGGGACACGAAAGTCTTCTAAGTGGGGGGGGGGGGGGGGGGGGGGCGCAATTGCAAAACGTGCACAAGATCGTTGAACCACCCGTGTACCTTCGCATATTCACTCCTACTGGTAATACTAGAGGTTTACACTGCAGTGGCAAGTCATGGGATACTGATTCTCCTACAGATGGCAGTGGTGTCGCGTACACAAGGTACAATAGGGTAGTACATTGATGGCGCTGTGATTATGGCCGTACGACGGAAATTAAATTACTTTGAACGCGAAATGACAGTTGGAGCTAGACGCGTCGGACATTCCATTTCGGAAATCGTCAGGGAACTCAATATTCGAAAGTCCAGTGTCAAGAGTGCGCCGAGAATACCAAATTTCAGGCATTATCTCTCGGCACAGACAACGCAGTGAGCTACGGTCTTAACGATAGAGAGCAGCGGCATGTGCATTGGGGTTTGTGCTAACAGGCAATCAATACTGCGTGAAATAAGCACAGAAATCAAAGTGGGACGTACGACGAACGTACCCGTTCGGACATTCCGCCGAAATTTAGGGTTAATAGGCTATAGCAGAAGAAGACCGCGCTAGTGGCTTTGCTAGCAGCACAACGCCGATAGCGTTTCTCCTAGGCCTATGACAATATATTTGACCCTAGGGAGAGGTCAGACGAGTCCCGATGTCAGTTGGAGAGAGATAATGTTAGGGTTAGCGTGAGGCGCAGACACCACGAAACAATGGATTCAAGTTGTCACCAAGGCACTGTGCAAGCTGGTGGTGACAATGATAGTGTGGGCCGTATTTACATGGAATGGACTTCGTCCTCTGGTCCAACTGAGCTGATCATTGACTGGGAATGGTTGTGTTCAGCTTCTTAGAGACCAGTTACTGCCATTCATAGGCTTTATGTATAGGGTAACATGAACAGCAGTAGAAAATTTTATAACGGCAGAAGGATTTGTTATGAATTCGAAGGTAGGGCAGAGCGTGATCTACTGACCGTTCACAGTGATAGGGTTGTTATCAGTATAGACAGAAAACCAACACCGACAAAAATAGCTCAGATATCCATGCCGACGTCGCAAGCTATGAGTCAAGTATATGAGGATACTGACAGGGTAATTCAGTAAATGAATAGATGAAAATCTAATAGAAATGGATTGGAAAGAGAGTGTTCAAGAATCACAAGATTAGGTGTACTTAGAAAAGGTAGAGGGAAATTCCAGATAGATTACATCGTTGTCAGACATTCCGAAATGAGATACGGGATTGTAAGGCATATCCAGGAGCAATTATGGACTCAGATCACAAATAGTCAGGAATTGTAGGCTGAAGTTTAAGAGACTACTAATTAAAAATCCACGCGCAAAGAAGAGGGATGAGGAAGGATTAAAGAAATGGAGATCCGCTTGAAATTCTCTGAAACTATAGTTAATATGGAAAGGAAGAGCTCAGTGGGCAGTTCAGTTTAAGAGGAATGGACATATCTAAAGAAAGCACTCACAAAAGTTAGAAAGAAAAACATAGGTACAAAAAGGTAATTGCGAAGAAACCATGGATAAAACAAGAAATGCTTCAGTTGATCAAGAAAGAAGAAAAATGAAAAGGTCAGGAAATTGAGGAACACGGAAATAAGTCATTTAGGAATGAAATAAATAGAAAGTGCAGGAAAGCTGCAGGAAAAATGTGACGAAATAGAAAATGACATTTTCGTAAGGACTGACAACATACAGCAGAGTCAAAACAACATTCAGTGAAACTAAAATCAAGGGCGGTAACATTGAGAGTGCAAAGTAAAATCCATTGTTATGCAGAGGAGAGAGCAGATGCACTGATCGAAAGTATCCGGGCAGCCCCAAAAACTTACGTTTTTCATATTAGGTGCATTGTGCTGCCACATATTGCCAGGTACTCAATATCAGTGATCTCAGTAGCCATTAGACATTAGACATTAGACATCGCGAGAGAGATCAGTATGTGATTCTCCGTGGAACTCTAGGACTCCGTACGTGGTCAGGTGATTGGGTCTCGCTTGTGTCATACGGCTGTACGTGAGATTTCCACAGCCTAAACATCCCTAGGTCCACTGTTCCCGATGTGATAGTGAATTGGAAACATGAAGTGACACGTACAGTACAAAACCGTACAGGCCGACCTCATGCGATGACTTACAGACAGCCGACAGTTGAAGAGGGTAGTAACGTGTAATAGGCAGACATCTATCCAGACCGTAACACAGGAATTTCAGACTGCATCAGGATCCACTGCAAGTACTATGACAGACGGGAGGCGACAAAACTGATTTCATGGCCGAGCGGCTGATCATAAGCCACACATCACGCCAGTAAATAAACGACACCTCGCTTGGTGAGCGGTGGAAAAGCTGTGTGGAGTGACTAATCACGGTACACACTGCTGCGGTCCGATGGCAGAGAGTGGGTATGGCGAATGCACGGTGAACGTCATCTGCCAGCGAGTGTAGTACCAACAGTAAAATTCTGCGGTGTTGGTATGATGAGGTCGTGTTTTCTTGAGGGGGGGGGGGGGGGAGACTGACTTGCACCCCTTGTTTTGCGTGACACTATCACAGCACAGGCCTACACTGATCTCTCCTCAGGGCAGCACTCTGAAGAATGCGCTGCCATTCCCAAGAAACCTTCCAGCAACTGAGTGAACGGATGCCTCCGAGAGTGGAAGCTCATCAAGGCTAAGAATGGGCCAATACCATACTGAATGGCAGCATTACCGATGGAAGGCGCCACGAACTTTTACGTCGTTTTGAACCAGGTGTCCGGTTACTTTTGATCATATAGTGTAGGCGGAAAGGGTAAATTTAAGGCCTGTATGAAAGGCGAGATTTGTCTGATGTGTTAGGAGAAAAAAATAGCAGTCTATATAGAAGGGATAGAAGATCCAGTATTAAAATCAGAATCTGAAAGAGCTTTGGAAGGCTTACGATCGAATAATGCAGAAGGGATAGGTAACATTCGATCAGAATCTCTTAAATCGCTGCAGGAAGCGGCAATGAAACAATTAACGTGGGCTGCAGGTATCATCTTCAGAACTCAGAAGTCTGCAGGAGCTGATAAGTGCAACAATTTAATCAGCTTAACTGTTCATGTATTCAATTTACTGACAAAAATAGTATACAAAAGAATGGTAAAGAAAATTGAGGTGTTAGATGACGAGTTCGGATTTAGGAAAGCGAAAGGCGTCACAGAAGCACTTCTGACGATGCAGGTGACAATGGAAAGAAGACTAAAGAAAAATCAAGACACGTTCATAGGATACGTCGACCAGAAAAAACAGACATGGAGAAGGTACAGGATGGTAAGGTGTCTTAAGGCACCAGGGAATAACTTCCATGGCACTAGAAGGAACTGTAGAGATTGAAGTACATCCAGCAAATAATTGAGGACGTAGGTTGCAAGTGCTGACCTGAGATGAAGAGGTTGGGCACATGAGAGGAATTCGTGGCGGATCCAACAAAACAGACTAATGACAAGAGAGACTCTTTACGCGCAGACTTTTCCTAATTAGTGGAGTAATGGCTTCTGGGTAGCGCAGAAAAGTCTTAACTATGCAAGTCGTCAATATTAAGTACAATAACGCACCCGATTCCTGGAGTAGTAGTTCTAGATACACAAAAACTGCAATTTGAGTTTGGCCTAATTTACAACAAACGCGGCACATGAATTCTGCGCAGCAACAGTGTGCTAGTGCGTACAATTTAGTTCGTGTTGTATGAACATATTATGGAAAGTAGTAGTAGTAGTAGTAGTAGTAGTAATACGTTGTCTTCGGCTTTTCAGTTTTAGGTTAAGATCTGTTTCGGCTTTACCTTCTTGTACGTTGTCTTCCCACTGATCTCCCTATGGTCTATAGTATGAAGCTTACAGCATATATTCCTTCCGTTAATTTTTGTTCTGTGCAGGTCTTCTGTATAGATCTCGCACCTAATTCGCCCCTTCTGCCGATGTTCGTAGCTTTAACTTATCTGTTGCAACAACTGTAGATCTAAGTAACTTCATTTCTGAAGTATCTAGTTGCTAAGGACGGAAGGATCGTGAGCAGTTTGAGGAGTGAAACGAAACAAATGAGTGGGATTTTATGTTTCTTTTCTTTTTCTACCTCTCCACATCTGTTCTGTATTACATTCTTCTACGAGTTTTACTCTAGTAAGCTTCTGCAACACTTAAGCACATTTTGGTGTTTTACATTTCCATGTGTGTGTAGTTGGCACGGAACATGTTCTGTTTTCCCTGCTTTGTTTGTTGTGCGCACTCACTCTGACGTACTCTTACCTCAATGACAAACATACGACCGAATAGCGGAACGTGACAGTGAAACTCAGACGGGGCATTGAGATGGGTAGTCAACACTACCACTATATTAAGTATCAGAATGCAATTAAATAAGATAACATTATGAAACAGTGCAATTTTTGTGAAACAGAAACCTAAAGGACGCTACGACTACCCTTGCACAGTAGTTAATGATAAATAAACTTGTCCTTAAACCGGAGGCGGAAAAGAGGGTAATAAGACACGGTCGTATTGGAAGGAAGATTTCTAAAACACAAGAACTGGGAAAGGAAATCGGTCGCGCTCTTTCATGAAAATCCCGGCGATCACCCTAAATAATTTATGTACATCACAGAAAATATGAATCTTGATGTCCACTTAAAACTTCCGGGCTGATTGGCCGTGGTTGATGTATGTAACTCCCTTAACGTTTCGTCTCCGGCTGGGGGAGACATCCCCCGAGGTAAAGCGGCGAAGTGCAAAACGAACTCGAGGAAGCACTGATTACATAGGGTGATTGGAAAAGACTACCACAACTTTAAAAATGTGTATTTAATGAAAGAAACATAATATAACTTTCTGTTATACATTACAAAGAGTATTTAAAAAGGTTTTTTTTACTAAAAAACAAGTTCAGAGATGTTCAATATGGCCCCCTCCAGACACTCGAGCAATATCAACCCGATACTCCAACTCGTTCCACACTCTCTTTAGCATATCAGGCGTAACAGTTTCGATAGCTGCTGTTATTTCTCGTTTCAAATCAATGGTGGCTGGGAGAGCTGGCCGAAACACCATATCCTTAACATACCCCCATAAGAAAAAATCGCAGGGGGTAAGATCAGGGCTCCTTGGAGGCCAGTGATGAAGTGCTCTGTAACGGGCTGCCTGGCGGCCGATCCATCTCCTCGGGTAGTTGACGTTCAGGTAGTTACGGACAGATAAGTGCCAATGTGGTGGCGCTCCATCCTGCTGAAATGTGAATTGTTGTGCTTCTTGTTCGAGCTGAGGGAACAGCCAATTCTCTAACATCTCCAGATACTGTAGTCCAGTTACAGTAGCACCTTCGAAGAAAAAGGGACCAAAAACTTTATTGGCTGAAATGGCACAGAAAACGTTCACCTTAGGTGAGTCACGTTCATACTGAGTTGTTTCCCGCGGATTCTCAGTGCCCCATATACAGACATTGTGACGGTTGACTTTCCTGTTAGTGTGGAAAGTTGCTTCATGACTAAACACAATCTTTGAAACGAAAGATTCATCTGTTTCCATTTGAGCAAGGATAAAATCACAGAAATCGAGTCTAAAAGAATCTTATCAGCTGCAGACAGTGCTTGAACCAATTTCAGACGATAAGGTTTCATAACTAACCTTGTTCGTAGGACTCTCCATACAGTTGATTGTGGAATTTGCAGCTCTCGGCTATCTCTGCGAGTCGATTTTCCTGGGCTGCGAACAAATGCTTGCTGGATGCGTGCTACATTTTCATCACTCGTTCTTGGCCGTCCAGAACTTTTCCCTTTGCACAAACACCCATTCTCTGTAAACTGTTTATACCAAAGTTTACTACACCTATCATGAGGTTTAACACCATACTTCGTTCGAAATGCACGCTGAACAACTGTCGTCGATTCACTTCTGCCGTACTCAATAACACAAAAAGCTTTCTGTTGAGCAGTCGCAATCTTAGCATCAACTGACGCTGACGCCTAGTCACCAGCGCCTCAAGCGAACAAGTGTACAACCAAATGAAACTTTATAGCTCCCTTAATTCGCCGACAGATAGTGCTTAGCTCTGCCTTTTGTCGTTGCAGAGTTTTAAATTCCTGAAGTTCTGGTATTCTTTTTGAATCAACCTGTATAGGCAGTCCATAACGTGGCTTCGGCTATGAGACGGTCTCTGGCAATGCCAACCTTCTCGCTCCAAAGTCACGCTGACATTCAGATGTTGTCCTGTCTAACACCGTCTTTCCCGTTAAAGTTATTACTGAGTTTATCAATCTATAGCCTCTATACATGCGCGCATAATTATGCGATATTTTAGATATGACGCTTGTCTCGCTGAATTTTATCATGAAATTCAGGCATTGGCAGCAATGGTAAAAATTTATGCGGACGCTACACTGAACTTTGGCCATGCAGACGTGTATATTAACTGCTACTATAATCGTATACTTTATCTCGTGTCAATTTCGCTAGTAATTATGACTCATTGTAGAAGCGAATCACGGTTCCGTCTCCTCCTCGATCCTGACTAAGTACCAGCTACCAGACACTAGGGGCTAAGAACAGGTGCAATTCTGCTTGTCAACACGGCAGCTCTCCTGAGCTCATAATACCCTGTTCAATGGTGTGAGCAGGACAGTGTGTTTCCGGTCCAGCTAATGGTGCCCGTGGCTGCTGATGTTATCTGCCGGCCGAACTACCTGGATGACAAGGACGCCGCACAAACACCTTTGTGTGTCTGACAGTCATCCACGGTCGACGAAAATCAGGGTGTGCGCGAAGGCGCGGAAAGTAGGTCAGCCCTCCTTAAGTCTTCAAGCCCGTCACAACCGTTCCGGACTTTGGCAACTTCTCTGTCGCCGCATTTCCTTCTCTTGTTTTCCTCTTACAACAGTGTTCTGTGAGCAGAATCTGGTCTATGTGCTCGAGATGATCAATCAGTGTATGCAGTTAACTGAGTTAACTGAGGCTAGTGTACTCGCAACGGGATTTTAAACTGAAAGATATTCCAGTGCCTGTGGCGTTCAGAGATACGATGTATGCGAGTCCGAAGAGGCACTGCAGCGACTACAGCCGTTCTAAGATATAAGACTTGTATTCGCATTTTTTAATATAGACAACCATCAGCTGTATAATGGAATGACATAATTTGTGCTGAACCGAGAATCGAACCCGGATAACCGCGTATGTGAGCGATCGCCTTACCATTGGGCTATTCGACCACGACTTAAGGCCAGCCCAAACTTCCATATGAAGGGCTTATTTCAATAGTGGTACAAGTTCACCTTTTAAAAAAATGCAGTTATCCTCACCTACGTACTCACACAAGCCGTTTTTAATTTATTTGCAATGTGGGACAGTTCCAGCTTCGTCCTGTTGCCAACAGAGCAGCTCAATGGCGACAGAGTAAGCAAGCTGTGAATTTATTTCAGTATGGGTACAAGTCCGTGTGCTTTTGTGCATTGCAGTGTTTGCCATTTCTTGCAAAGATGATGGATTCAGGAGCATCGTCAAGTGACTAATACAATTGATGATCCACACTTTCAAACGATTGCAGGTAAAAAGAATTTACTTACTTTTCTCTCAGCATTAAAGACATTTTGTTCCATAAAAGGAATATGCAAGAATGGAGGTCATGTTGACAATAAGAATGGAAAATGAGGGTTTACATCTTTATGTATTTCACATGTGTATGTTTTCAATCGTCTGGTGCTGTGTAAAGTTGTGTTGCTTTAGATCTAGATACTACAGAAGAATGTTGAAGATTAGATGCGTAGATTACGTAACTAAAGAGGACATATTGAATAGGATTGGGGAGAAGAGAAGCTTGTGGCACAACTTGACTACAAGAAGGGATCGGTTGGTAGGACCTGTCCTGAGGCATCAAAGGATCACAAATTTAGCATTGGAGGGCAGGGTGGAGGGTAAAAATCGTAGAGGGAGACCAAGAGATGAATACACTAAGCAGATTCAGAAGGATGTAGGTTGCAGTAGGTACTGGGAGATGAAGAAGCTTGCACAGGATAGAGTAGCATGGAGAGCTGCATCAAACCAGTCTCAGGACTGAAGACCACCACCACCACCACCACCACCACCACCACCACCACCACCGATGACGATAAACTTCCAATGAAAGTCCAAAAAATGACGAAACAGGAGACACCGTTACCGATGCCTGTGCGAACGTTGCAGCCGCAAGTACGCAAACAAAGTAAGCGTACTCTAAGCAAGAAAGGTGGAAGGAAAACTGACACATATGAAGAGCATATTCGAAAGAAAGAAACACTTGGGTGGTTATACGTCACAGCAACTGGTAAAGTAATTACTCTAAAAACATTTCGCAATGTGGACTGCTGGTGTGCACGTAAATGTTTCAGTAAAACTTCAGAGGATGAGGAAGACGTTATTTGACAATTTCTGGGTTATGGGTGATATTAACCGCCAAAATAGTTATCTAAATGATTTATGCACGTATCATTCAGTTATCTGCCGACAACCAAGAGATGGCTGTGGTTCTCAGAAAAACTGTATGTATGAATATTGATTACATGTGAACCGAAACTGTGCAATAGCATTCAAGAAGTTTTTCTTGAATACTTTTGACATTTCCAATGGACGACTCTAGGCTTTTAACAAAAAGCAAGGAAGAATAAACACCTCACCTTGATGGAAGGGGGCAAACACCAGAACAAATTCTCTGTACCGGAAGGTCTGTGCAATGATGTAAAGGAACACATCAAAAGCTTTCCGGTTTCAGAGAGCAATTATGCAAGGAAGGATAATCCCCACAAAAGGTTTTTAAATCCTGAGCTGTGTGTGGCCAAAATTTACGATTTGTACAAAGATAAATGCATATTGTGTGGAAGCACATCTATCGAAAAATATTTAACAAAGACTTCAACCTGTCATTTAGGCCACCAAGTAAAGACACTTGCTCTTTCTGTGACAAACAGAGCTCTGAAATGGACGCTGCTACCAATGCAGAAGAAAAAAAAGTTTCAAACTGAGAAGGAGCTTCATCTTAGGAGGGCTGAAGCTGCAAGAACAGCAATGGCTGCAGAGACAGCATGTAGTGAAGAGGCAGCTTCCAAGGCGTTCGTGTTTACCTTGGGCCTGCAGAAAGCACTTGCATTTCCTAAACTGACAACATCGATATCGTACTACAAAAGAAACCTGTACGTGTGTAATATTGGTTGCCAAAATTTCACTGACTGCAAAATCCATGTGTATTTTTGGGATGAAACATCTGGATCAAGGGGGTTTACATGAAATTGGTACCTGTTTATTGAAACATATCGAAAAGTGTGTCACTTCTCAAAAACAGGTAGTTGCATACAGTGCCGCGTGTGGTGGGCAAAATATGAACATAAACATTGCCGTAACACTAATGAAAGTGACACATTAACAGGTTTATATACAATGTATTTTATTTCAATAGTGGTGCAGCTCAATTACCTCTACCTCCATTTTTCTGCTTATAATTCTTCTGAAATTAATGATCCAAACAAACAGATTCATATCTAGTAACAAGTCATATAGCTGAATATTTCTGGTATCTCAACTGCAGATTTTTCAGCGCTCATTTAAATTAGGACTGTTTCAGAATGAACAAAAATGGACTTGTACCACTATTGAAATAAGCTCTTCATATGTCGTCAACCACTTTTCTACAACGTGCACACTAAATTATACACACTACCGTACAGGGTGACATTTTAATTTAAAGTCTCTTGTCCGGTGTTTGTGGATAAATACGCTATTTTAGTGCCTGTGTTGTTCGGAAGTACGATGTAAAGTTCCTTAGGAGATACATGTCTATAGACTTTCAATTAAGATATCTCCCCTGTACGATAATATACACAATGAATGTACGAGTGCAGGTTGTAGAGAGGTGGTTGACCGCATAGGGAAGTTTGGGTTTGGCCGAGAGTCGTGCTCGCGTGGCCCAATGGTAAAGCAAACGCTCGCAATAAGTGGAATATCCGGGTTCGAGACCCGGTCCGGAACAAAATTTAACTGTCGTCATTCCACTATACAGCTGATGGTTGTACATATTGACAAATGTGAATATATTTGATATACTTAAGCTGAGAGTACCAGTATACTTTAAATCCACATGGTTTTTTCTGAACACAATGTTCCGGTCATCCGAAAGTAATGCGGCATTGACCACTAGTTACCACAAGACGCGGGCCCGTTGTTGGTACAGAAGCAACAGCAGAATGAATGTCAGGAGAGCTCACTGACTTTGAGCGTTGTCTAGTCATCGGATGTCGCTTGGTGAAGAAACCAAACGGGGACATTTCAAATCTGTCCGAGTCGATTCATGCTGTTGTTACTGCGAAGTGGAAAAGCGAAGGAAAAACCACTAGTGAGCCATAGTCTGGCAGCCTCGTGTGCTAACGGACAGTGACCATCTAACATTTGCAGAGACTAAAAAATCACATGCTATAAGTCTTTAGCTGATAAAGGCTACCATCAATCCAGCTAGCATAATGACTGCGCGATGACTGGAAATGAATTATTTGGAGTGATGGATCACGCTGCAGCCTGTTGTAATCAGATGGGTTTGGGTATTGCGAATGCCTGTGAAATGTTACGCGTCATGTTTCTTCCCAGCAGTGAAGTTCAGAGAAGACGGTGTTACGACATGAGGGTGTTTTTCGTGGTTAGGATGTAGTCGTCTTATTCGGCTTCGGAAAAGAAATGCAGAAGGATATGAACATATTTTACAGCATCGTGTACTTCTGACAGAGGCAGCGTTCAGAGACATTAACTGTTTATATCAATATGACAATGCACCCTGTCTAAAGCATCATGTGTGGTTTATGCGCATTAATATTGCTGAAAGACTAGCCTGTCTACAGTCCTGCCTGAAACCAGTAGAATATCTGAGGAATGACTTGCAACGTGACTTCACTCCCGTCTTGAGTGAACCATTACTCCACGACATAAGGCACCTCACTGAGTGGCCTCAACACAGTTCAAGCCGTCACGACGACACATCTCATATAAATGTGCGCTAATCTGGTGCCCGAATACTTTATATTAGATGATGTAGAATAGCATTTTCTTTGAGAATACTTTCCTTTTGCAACAGTTGATTTATTTTTGTTGTCTTGGTAGGAAGGTAAGTAGTGTGATACACGAAGAGACAAATATTTTAACATGTTATTCGACAAGTAAAACTAAAGAAATTCTTATGAACATAGGTCTGCAAATGTTTAGTTACGGGGTTACGGTTAATAAAGCATTTTGCCTGAAAATTAGCAACTTCGCTAATATGAAGCCATCGCAAAACTGTACGAGGATAAAGCACGATTTCCATTTATTTTGTTGTTGTTGGTCTGGTGATTCTAATAGAACATGTCCCAGATGTGTATCTGCAGTAGTTTCCTAGAACAGCCAGAGAAGCAAAGATTATTCTGCAACTAAATTTGTTTGATCATTCAATGTAAGCTTTCACGGCCGGTATTGTCTCCACTTAAAACTTCCGGGCTGATAGGCCGTGGTCGAAGTATAAAACTCTCTCCTGACGTTTTGTCTCAGACTGCGATTCGCCGCTTTACCTCCGAGGATGTCTCCCGCAGTCGGAGACGAAACGTCAGGAGAGAGTTTTATACTTCGACCACGGCCTATCAGCCCGGAAGTTAAGTAAATTTGTTTACTTTCCATTAAGAATGTAGAAACGTTATGTCGTCGTTGGAAACCGTTAGTGAGTTGTTTCAGTCGCTTCCTCACCTTGAAATGAGTTATGTATTGTTCAGTGAAAGAACAGTATTTAAGTGGAACCACATAGTAACTGTGGTATTTTTTAGATTTATGAAATGGGGATGCCTTTAAAATTTACGACATACGAATACGTCGGTATGGTGCTTGTTTATGACAAAAGTTATGGCAATGCTACGGCTTCAGTTAACGAATATTGCGTATGTTATCCAACTGAGGATTCCGAATACACGAAGCATTAGTGGGGCATTTCGAATGTTACGGGAGACCGATTCTGTATCTAGCGTTTATAATCAGTACCAGCGCTCGATACGTGCAGAAGATGATATGGATGCTGTTCAAAGTAGCCCGCGTACCAGTACTGTTTACACGATTTTACACGACTTATCTCTCAACGATTAGGCATTCCACAATCTACGGTATGGCGTACACTGAAGCACAATAATCTTTATCCTTACCACGTCTGGGACGTGTTTTATTAAATGCACGGGATCAATAACAAAATAAATGGAAATCGAGCTTTACTTTAACCGCGTACAGTTTTGCGATAGCTTAATATTAGCTAAGATGCTAAATTTCAGGCAAAATATCTTATTAGCCATAACTCTAACTAAACATTTGCGAACTTATGTTTGTACGGACTTTCTTTAGTTTTACTTTTGTAACAACAGATTCAGGTATTTGCATATCTTCATGAATCACCATGTACAGGGCGAGTCACTATTGCCACCAAGAGTAACTACGAAAGTATGATAGGAGCTGGAAAGTTTGTGGGCCAAAAGTTGCATGGGACAACAGGGGCCATAATATGGCGTTTTTTGTTGCTAGGTGGGGTCGCGAAAGATATGAAGGTCAACATTGTGTTTTTTCAGTGGGATGCTGTAGCTTGGTACTTATTTTCTGATAGTGGCTATCCAATGATGTGTTACATTAAGGTCGTTTAAGGTCAATGGGGGTCACAAAGGTAGCATCAACGTCCATTTACAGAAGGTGTTAGAAGTGATCATTGGTATCAATGCACTGCTACAATCTTATGGGTAGAGTGGTATTCCTTATCACATCGGCACTTATCGAAGCACATGCTCTGAAAATTCTCTCACACATACCTTCAGGTGTAGCTGGAACGTCTTTAAAAACAATTTCTTATGAAACACACAAGAAAAAAATCCAGAGGTGTTAAGTCTGGCGAACGAGCTTGCCACGAGCCATTTCCTATGCATCCAAATCAACTGTGAGAATTTTCTCTGCAACTCATTTCTCGTCATCAGCGAAACATGTCCTGGACATCAATCGTGTTGATACCACATCCTGTTCCTAGAGGTAGGTTTTGCAATAACAGACCTAATGTACCTTGCAGGAATATGATGTACTTCCTAACATTAAGATTTCAAGGGCTGAAAATTTTGTCCTCCAGAATCCCGCATCATACATTCACCGACAACGGCTTTTGATGTGCAACTTGCCGCAGCCAACATGGATTTTCAGTTGCCCAATAACACATGGTATGCAAATTAACATTTCAATGGTTCGTGAATGTAGCGTCAGTAAATAAAATCAAATGAATAAATGTGGCATCCTTCTGAATCTGAAGTTGAGCCCATCGGCAGAATTCAATGCGACGCATACAATCCGTTCCTGCTAATTTTTAGTGGAGACTGATATGGTGAGGAAGATATTTATGGCGATACAGAACACAAACAACACTACTCTGGCTCATGCCAGATTCCCTTGTGATTTGATGCGAACTAACAAGGATCTCTAACCACAGTGGGAAGAGTACCAATTTCAGTTTCCTTGTTAGTAGGTTTCCAATGCGTTAACGATTCTCACACCCTCACACCCTCTAAATGTATGACGTTTAGGCTGAGTCTAGCTGTCACTAAATTCCGTTCGCATTCTCCGTAAATGAGAAGCATATCGACTTTTTCTTGGAAGTAATACATCATTCACATTCGCTTGATTTGATGATACTAGTCTTATCGTTCCTATTATGTTATATTGCGAAACCGACGAATGGTGTTTACATGTCAATGGCACGTTAGATGGATACGCCGTACTCTGCGCATATTTACTATTTGCACGATACACGAGAGAGAATTTCCAGAGCATGTGCTTGGGTAAGTGCCGAAGTGGTAAGGAATACCACTCAATGTATGGTATTGCGATTGCAGCACTGCACTTCACTGATACCAATGGTCATCACTTCGAACACCTTCTGTAAATGGAAGTTCTTGCCACCTTTTTGACCTTCAAAGACCTTCCTGTTACATCATTGGATTCGTCTAGATAGCTACTATCAGAAAATAATCACCAGACTCTAGCATCCCATAAAAAAACAAAGTTTATCTTAATATCTCTGAAGCGATCCCAACTATCAACAAAAAACGATATATATTATGGCCCCCCATTGTCCCATGCAACATTTGTCCCACAAACTTTCCAGCTATCATCATACTTCGAGAGCTATTCTTGGTGCCAATAGTTACTCACCCTCTATATAAGCGGGTACTGTAAACTAGTTTTACTTCTCACACGCAAAGATTTGTTTGGAAGTAGCACTCAATGACTATTTTTGAAGCACTAATTGTTCAGCTCCAACGATTTGTTTCCTTGTGGACAAAAATTGAGCGCAGTGGTCCAGCGGATAGAGCATTAGGCTTGCCCACTGGAGGTCACAGACTAAGTCCCGGTCAGTTGTGGGGATTTTTCCTCATTCCGAACCCAGGTACACTTGGCCTGCTGTCTAAGTGAATACCGGAGATCCTTCCGGAGGGTAAAAGGCAGCCACTATCTCCGTCCTAGCGTCGCGGCCAACGAAAGGTTCCATTAGGCCAGAATGTTGATGGAGGCGAAATTTAAATTTGGGTCTGCAGAGAATGTGGTTGCAAAGCCAATGAGTTTAAAGAAAGACTAAAATTTAGTGCATTCCTTGTCGCCCGCGCAACCCGTTTAGCGATTTCTTATGCGCGATAGAGAGACATCCTGACTACTAAAAACACCCCAATCGTTGCACCACTTCCGTACTTCACTGTTGTCACTACACAAGGTGGCAGGTAACGTTCTCTAGGAATTCGACAAACCCAAACCCTTCCATCGGATTGCTACAGGGTACTAGCGTGATCGATTGCTCCAAATCACTCGTTTCCAATCACTGTCCAACGGCGTTGCGCTCTACCCCACCTCGAATATCGCTCCTAATTGATTACAGAAATGTGTGGCTTATGAAGAGCTGCTCGACCGTTTTAGCCCGTTATCTTTCACTACTTGCGCACAAAATGGCTGAGCAATAAGCGACTTAACTGCGGTGGTCATCAGTCCCCTAGAACTTAGAACTACTTAAACCTAACTAACCTAAGGACATACACACACCCATGCCCGAGGCAGGATTTGAACCTGCGACCGTAGCGGTCGCGCTGTCCCAGACTGTAGCGCCTAGAACCGCTCGGCCACTCGGGCCGGCACTTGCGCCAGGACTGTGCGCTAGTTTTGCTGGTAGCACTTGAAGTCACGGATGCTTCCTTCCGCAGATTTCGTGCAATTTTTTTTTTACAACCACTCTCCGCAATATTTAACGGTCCTTGTCGGCCCGGTCGCTACATGAGATCTGCCTTGTCTTCGTTTAATCGTGGTTCCATTACACAATGATGCCACCAGCAGTCAACTTCGGCAGCTTAATACAATACTGCACGCCCTCTGTTCGCGCGTGTCTCTCTTTACCTCTACCGAGCAACTGGGCTTTACTCGGAAATGTCCGTATACTTTTGATAGCATAGTATATGCTTTGCTGAATAGTTGAGTGTTAATTAAATACAGTGAGCGGCAGAGTGGTAGGAGTTACGAGAAGTAATTAGTCATTTTCCAGACTTCAGATACCGTGCTGCCAGTTTTCTTTGCGCTTGCGGAAGGCAAGTGAACGCCACGGGGAGCCTCGCGGGGTCTACTTGTGTGTACACATGCAGTAAACACCGCCCGCCCATTGCATTAGCGGCAGCTACCGACAAGACCGAGAGGTGTGCAAACTTTTCTACGCACAGAACTCGCAACAACGAACGAAAGCTCGTCATTTTAGACTGTTGGCAGAAGAAAGCAAGTGTAGGCAACGCATTTGCAGCAATTTCTGGAAGACTATGTTGCCGTTAGGTAGCACAGATGTGCGTAGATGTTCGTGGAAGGCCTATTCGGCGGAAACTGCTGAAATCAAATTAAGTTGTGTGAACCAGGAAATATCACGCAAGTATTAGTAAAGCAGTTAGATAAGGGTGTTTACTTTACCGATAGTGTTAATATTCGGACAACATTGTGAGCGAATGGAAACAGCGGATTAGGACATTTAATATAGTGGCTAGCTTCAAATGAATAAAGTTTATCAGAACTCTTATGGCTGCTAATGACCAGTCCACCTGCGTGTAACAGAACTCAGAGGGGGCTGTATGTACTATAACGCACAAAACAGAGAAACTTCAAGCACGTTGACAAACCAAGTCCGACTTGTTTTTGTGCAATGTTGCAGACTCCCCAGAATCTGGATGTCTGCTGACGTACTGGCGTACGGTGGATCGTCCACCTGGGATAAAATAGTTTACATCACACACTTCCATGATTGATGAAAATTATTTTGGGTATGGCCCAAAGGCCACAAAAGATACAGCCAAGACTGAGTCCTGAAGGTAGTTGTTCTGCTCTCTCCGCCGTTGGGACTCTGAACTTCCTCTTCCGCTTTTCAGACCGTTGACCAGGTTTCACCTAGTAACCCTAGGCAGGAGCCCTTACAGCATACTACCAGATGGAGCCAAGATTTTTTAACGAGGTGTTACTCCTCCCCTCCTCCTCCCTCAACACTTGCAAAATGAGGCTCCGAACTTTGCCTTCCAACTAACAAAAAATACATACAACAAAAAATCCCTTTCATGGTGGGTCCAAAATTACAAATTACAAGACAGTGATTCAGCCAGAAGCACTGTATGTAGCAGAAACACTAAACATGAATTTCAAGGGCCAAATGGAGAAACTTGAGCTGAATGAAAGAAAAAATTTTAATAAAAATCAGACGACCAAAATTTCAAGACAATATTATAAACATCAAAAATGAAACTCTACAAGAAGATTTAAACACTTTCAGATACAATGCGAAAAAGGAGGATAAATTCTTATCGTCATCTTCTCAGAATGAATTCCAACAGATTAACCAAACAAATCTGATTTTATCGCTAACCGCAAAACGAAACCCAACTGGTCTAAAGAAACTGAGAAAGATCTTGCAGAATTAAAAATTTCAGAAAATTCACTTATCCATCGAACAGCTAAATTTATTACTGAAGATGAAAACACAATGTTCCAAGACAAATCTACGCAAAAGTCCAAACCCTTCACCTCGGAAGAAGAGAGGAAAAGAAGATCATAAAGAATGAAGAAATACTGGGCTCTAAGAAAAGAACAACGCACAAAGAAATGATTGATCCAGCGTACCCCAAAGAGGGTGAAACGAAAGAAGAAGAAAACCAATTCCGTTCCATTCCAAGTCACAACCTTTAACCCTTTCAGTCCCAATAATATAAAACGGTTTTAAAATTTTTCACAAAAAAAACCTTTATGATAATGGCAAGTAACGAATATCAGTAGAAATAGGAAAAAGGACAATGAATAGTTTCAAGTGGATGGTTTCGTTTTGGAACCACTGGGGAATATAATTTTCAACTACTCCATTTCATGAGCCATATTTGAAAACAATTTCGCATTTTTCCGGAACTATCCCGCATTTCGAAACTTCCATCAACTAATACTGCCTCAAACAAATTATAGCCCTGAACAACAAGCAAAAATAGTCAAATTTATTAACTGGAACATCCAAACCCACAGAAATCCGTAAAACCTGCAGGCTTCCGTAACCGCTGTCACTCAAGTTAAACCACAAGATTTTAATCACGAAAAATAAGAGCAACGTACATCCACTTAAAAAGTGGACTTGACTCCTAAGAGTGTCTCACACCTCCAAATCTCACTACGTAAGTGCAGATCAGTTGCGGTTTAAATTCAGAGAACAACAAATAAATTAATAAGGGATTGTAAAATGGGTCGGAACACCTGCGGAAGTAACGAAAAAAGCATGCTGAATTCAAATAGCGCAAAATCTGAAGTTACACAGAAGCTCGAAATTTAGCGCGCAGTTCATGATTTCCACAACAAAACTGTCTCGAAATCTGTCGGGAAACACAAAGAGATTCTGGTCGTACGTGAACGACACCAGTGGCAGGACGCAGCCAGTACCTTCATTGTGCAGCAAAGTAGTGATATGGCAGCGCCATTAAAGCAAAGTTATTGAACATAGTTTTCCGAAATTCCTTCACAAAAGACGAAGTAAATATTCCAGAATTCGAATTTAGAATTGCCATCGTGAGTTACTAACTTAGCAGTAGAGATCCACGGTATCTCTAAACAGCTTAAATCGCTTAATAAAGGCAAGGTTCCTTTCAGCGTATGCTGATAAAATAATTCTATAGTTAATCATTTACAACCGCTGGCATCGAAAGTTCCGTGCCTAAAGACTGGAAAGCTGCCCAAGTCCCACTAATACCTAAGAAAAGGATTTCTTGAATTTGGAGAATACCGTTCTTGTGAAACACGCGAAGTAATGAATGCTATCGACATGGATGTCGAATTTATTCCGTACTTTTAGATTTCCAGAAAAAGACGATTTAGACAAGTTGTCTAAATAGGGTAAAAGTGGCAGTTTAAATAATGAGAAGTGTGAAGTGATCCACACTATTACTAAAAGGAATCCGTTAAATTTCAGTTACACGATAAATCACTCAAATCTAAAGGCTATCAGTTCAGCTAAATACTAAGGGATCTTCTCGTGAAATTTCTATCACCAACCTCCTCCTCCTCCGATTGCGAAAGTATTGTTGTTGGCCACCTACATAGGGAGAAATAATAATCATGATAAAATAAGAGAAATGAAAGCTCGCGACCGTTCGAGAGTGGAATGGCGTAGAAATAGGTTTCAGGTGTTTCGACGAACCCTTTGCCAGGTACTTAATTGGGAATTGCAGAGTAACCATGTAGATGTAGTTCAGAAGTAAATACTGCCCAGTTGGTGCCATTTCTAAACCAACCATTAAAGTAGTAGTAAGAACGCAAGTTTACGTTACCATAACTTTAGATACAATTACTTTTACTGTCTTGCGATTTCAATATGATCACTATTAAAGGACTTATTCGGTGAGGTTTCTGAATTGCAACCGGATTATGTTTACTACTTGCCACAATATTTCGGCTGGCAAGAAGTCAACATAATCCGGTTGCAATCCAGAAACCTCACCGAATAGTCAGTACGCCGAGAAAACTTCAGGAATCACATGAAAAAAAGACTTGTCACAATCTCCCACAACAACGTAGTTCAATCTACGTGCCGACTGTTGCTCTGAACGTCTTGACTCCAATACACTACGTTCATAGAAGTGCCTCAGTGTACCACTAAATGTCTCTTTTGCAATGTATCGCTGCAGTAGAGGGCATAACGCCTGTCATGCTAATGAACATGTGGGGAGAAATTGAATACCGTTTGGATATCTGTCTAGCTACAAAAGGTGCGCACATTCAATTTTACCAACATGCATAAACATGTGAATTCTTGTTAACAGCGTGATAGAGTTATAAACACTAACAGCTACTGACAAGGGGAATGCCTCAGATATGGCCAACGGAATCGGCTCAGATTTGGCAGGTCGCTTGTGTACAATCTAAAAGGAATCAGAGTCAACACTCCCGAGTTTGAGAAAATCACCCCTAAAGGTTATGACGAGCAATCGACTCAAAATTGGCGGGATCGATAGATAACTGTAAATAGAACATTTTTCATCATCAGGTATGGGGTCCGAAAAACGCATAAAATCCCAGAAACCGCGGTAAGAAACTTTTACAACTGCCGCTTCTGTACCCACATGATTAACACTTTTCGCTGACAGCACCAAATAGCGCAACGGCCAAGGTAACTGGCTGGGAATCGGAGAAATCGGATTCGAATCGGTAAGGGACCTTGCGGATTCTCTTTGTATTTTTCCATATCACAATTGATAGGGATAGGAGGATTAATAAGGTAGGTAAATCAATAAGGAATGATAAGATAGGCAAGTAAATTTATCAAACCTCTTGGTATAGTAAACAACTAAAATGTTAGTCCAGGTCACTTTACAATGGCTCTTCCAGTCACTGTTACGTGTCCTCACTTTTCTTCGAACAATTAGATGGATGGTACTTGCCATATTAACTTTCGAAACAAATATACTCACGACACCAAGAACATCTAATGAATGCAATCTTTCGACAGCTACACTGTTCCTTCCGAAGAGCCGGCGTAAAACAAACTTTGTTTATATTTAAAAATGTCTTTTTCGGGAACTAATTTTGATGCGTGCCACGCATACGGTATCATTGCCTGAAAAATCGGAGCTGAAAGTTGATTATGAATTATGCTGTGAATAGTTATTGCATCCGTGCGGTTGTGCAATTACCGCTGGGTTTCCAGAAGCACATTGCAGTTCTGCCTGGAAATAAAGTTTTTAACCTGGCGACAGAAAAAAAAAAAAAAAAATCACACGGCTAGCACACAGGTGTGCAGTTTGGCGATATTACTTTTACTGTGCACGTCGGCTGACCCTCGCCATCTACGAACATTGTATCATATATTTTAGTATTAATTTGTCCACTCCAGGAATCCAATATCAGACAAAACTTTTTAGAAACGTATGGTTTTAAAACATTCAAGAAATGTTCTGTAAATCGCATTCGTCAGTTTCCCGGATTTATAGCAGGTAATGTAAACATTTTTCAACGAGTCGGTTAAACGATTGGCCTCTTCTGTAACCCGAGGACCAAATGTAACATTCGTTTCTTGTAAACACAGGAAAACCTTAGGCAACACTTTTCCAGAGGCTGTGATGGCATATTGCGAATGGGTTTGTTTTTACTACCAACTGCGACAAGGGTTGGTTTTTCTCCCATATGCGATAACGTGCGTCGAATGTGCACCCGATATTCGCATCGTGTTTGATCGGTGTTGATCACGTAATCACGATTAAAATCAGTCATAAGTGACGCCGTTTGTGTGCTGAAAAGAGCCGTCACTTCTGGTATATCTTCTATATTTTGTACCTCCTTATGAGAGACGTGTTTAGTGACGTGCCGTTGACGAATTCTATACTCCGATTTGAAATTTCTTGCCAAGATAATGCTGCACCAAACATAAAATCCTTGTTGGCCGTATATTGAAGCGCTGCACCTGCAGCCCAATAAGTATTTTCATTGTTACGACAACGAGATTCGACAAATCGTATGTCCACTAATTTATCACCTGGTATTTGTCGTATCTTGTCCCTCCTTTAACAATATCACTTTCCCACAATTTCAAGTCCTTCCTTTTCAGGGCTGTTGCTGCTCCATTCTTTTGCAGTGTTTGTAAGTTCCAATTTGGATGATTCCTGGCTAGCGCAATAACCTTTGCTTTTACTTCAAGGGGTATAGCGCCGTAGTTCAATCGTTTAGTAACCGGCTCTTAATACCCATCGGGAACAGATGAAGCATATGTTACTAGTGACGTCGAGATTTCCAAAGTGTTATGACCATTTTGCGATTCACTAGTCGGGATATCTTCCACTGAATCATCTGCTTCGTCTTCATGGCATAG